>NC_140166.1:141045375-141046583 GCF_963971535.1 Notolepis coatsorum | reverse complement strand
ATTGGAATCCCCTTCACTTCGGCTACAGTGACACGGTTCTCTGTTCCCTGTCCCCCCCCCCCCCCCCCCCCCCCGTGGCAAACAACTGTTTCCCTTGAGTTACGGGCCAAAACCCACCGTTTTCCATTATAGAGCATGCTATAGCAATACACCCGTCCAGTGGATGGAGTGGGTGAATGGTTTTCGACCAGGATTTTTCTACTAAGGCTTGCAGTGTGAACCTAGCCGGTTAACCATTTCACTGCCGCACTACCAAACGGTAACCCTTTCACTGCTGCACAACATCATGTTAACCCTTTCACTGCCACACTGCAGAAGGTTAACCCGTTACTATTATAGTGAAAGGGTTAACATGGAGGAAAGCACATTGTGTGATCATTTGAACGAATGTCAGGAGGCTGCTTCATGGACTAATGCATTCCTCATGTGTTTGTTCACAGGGCTGGTCACGGACTACAGGGTAAGACTTTTTATCTTTTGTGATGATATAATGTTGTCTTCTAGTTCCATTCCACTTGACTTTCATAATATGACCTCTCCTCTCATCATCTGAATGAAGTTTATTTAACGATCTTGAAAAAAATATATAGAAAATCACAAATGTACATATTCAAAATAAGCTCACACACAAAATCCAAAATCAACGACAGAAAAAAAGGAATAGGCTAAAGCACATGCTTATTTTTGCCCATCCTTTACAAATTCTTAAAAACGAAATATATTTTAATATAAGAAAGAAAAACTTAAAATATGCTGCAAGATATTTTTTTTTAAAGAAAAAAACAAATGTTTAATGTTTTACTCAAAACTGTACTCCTGAATTATTTTATCCTTTAAGGCTTTTTTAATCTCCCCTGAGAAGTACACAACTTCAACCCGTCACTAAGGCTATGCCATAATTTAACTCCCAAAATTGAAACACATCTAGCTTTTACATTAGTTCTTACCTTTTTACATGTTTTTAAGAATACATAACCCTCTTAAATGATACTTTCCTTCTCTTGGTTGAAAGAGACATTGAATACAAACTGGTAGGCTTTTACTCATAGCACAAAAAATTATTTCCAAGGTTTTTATGTACATCTGACCTCTCCTCTCATCATCTGACCTCTCCTCTCATCATCTGACCTCTCCTCTCATCATCTGACCTCTCCTCTCATAATCTGACCTCTCCCTCTTATCACCTGTCCTCTCCCTCTTATCACCTG
>NC_140166.1:141037875-141040375 GCF_963971535.1 Notolepis coatsorum | reverse complement strand
GTGCGTGTGGATGTGTGTGCTATGTGCGTTTGGTGGTTGTTGTTGTGTAGTGTTCATTCATTGTTCGTTTAGCAGCCTGATGGCCTGGGGATAGAAGCTTCTTCTGAGTCTTTCTGTGCTCGCCTTGAGACTCCTGTATCGCTTGCCTGACCGCAGCAGTTCAAAGAGGCAGTTGTTCGGGTGACTGGAGTCTTTAATGATTCTCTTAGCCTTGCCCTTGCAACGCTTGTAGTAAATGTTCTGGAGGGTGGGGAGCCCCCCTCCAATTGTGCGTTCGGCTGAACGTGTCACTCTTTGTAGTCTGCTTTGGTCTTGTGCAGTGCTATTCCCAAACCAGGAGGTGATGTTGCCGGTCAAGATGCTCTCTATTGTACATGAGTAGAAGTTCTTAAGGATCTTCTGGCTGACTTGGAACTTCCTTAGGCGCCTGAGGAAGTAGAGGCGTTGTCGTGCCTTCTTCACAACACTGTTAATGTGTGTGGTCCATGTCAAGTCCTCGGATATGTAGGCTCCGAGGTACTTAAAGCTGTTGACTCTCTCAACCGGTGCCCCGTCGATGCTGAGGGGGCTGTAGTCCTTGACCCCCGACCTCCTGAAGTCCACAATCATCTCCTTTGTTTTGCTGATGTTCAGGGAGAGGCTGTTTTCCTGGCACCATCCCGCCAGGACCTTGACCTCTTCCAGGTAGGCCCTCTCGTCGTTGGCAGAGATCAGGCCCACCACCACTGTGTCGTCAGCAAATTTGACGATTGTATTGCTACTCCGCTGAGCCACACAGTCGTGTGTGTACAGGGAGTAGAGGAGGGGACTCAGAACACAGCCCTGGGGGGCCCCTATGTTGAGGGTGATGGATGAGGAGGTGCAGTTGCCTGCTCTCACCACCTGGGGTCTGCCAGTCAGGAAGTCCAAGACCCACTGGCAGAGGTCATAGCCCAAGCCCAGGTCCCTGAGCTTGGCTATGAGTATGGAGGGGACTATGGTATTGAATGCCGAGCTGTAGTCGATGAATAGCATTCTCACATAGTTCCCCTGCCTCTTGTCCAGGTGTGATGCTGCTGTGTGCAGCACATGGGATATGGCGTCCTCCGTGGACCTGTTGGGGCGGTATGCAAATTGCAGGGGGTCCATGTTGATGGGGAGGGAGGAGCAGATGTAGCCCTTTACTAGCTTCTCGAAGCACTTCATGGCTATGGAGGTGAGAGCTACAGGGCGGTAGTCGTTGAGGCAAGCAGGCTTGGATTTTTGGGGTACAGGGATAATAGTGCTAGGTTTTAGTGAGTTTTTCCTTACCTTCGCGTGGGGTATGTCTGGGAGTGTTGCATTTATTTTGCATTTATTTTAAATTGTTTGGACCTTATGGTGATCTTGTTTTGTTCTTGACTTATTGTAATGTTTCTTCTTGACTTGTTTAGAGAAGACGTGTCTGGCCCATGAGGACATTAACGTGTGTTGTCGGGCCTTACAAACAGGAGGTACAGGTATGGGCAGGGTAATAGTAGAAAGACATAAATAGCAGATAATTCACCACTGACCAGAAACTAAGCTATTTAGTTTTTTCACAACAAATAAATGGGTCAGTTACTTGCGAAACAGACACATTAAACATTGTGCAGCTCGTTACAACAGCTCGTTACAGCAGCTCGTTACAGCAGCTAGCAGCTCGTTACACCAGCTCGTTACAGCAGCTAGCAGCTCGTTACAACAGCTCGTTACAGCAGCTAGCAGCTCGTTACAGCAGCTAGCAGCTCGTTACACCAGCTCGTTACAGCAGCTAGCAGCTCGTTACAGCAGCTCGTTACAGCAGCTAGCAGCTCATTACACCAGCTAGCAGCTCGTTACAGCAGCTCGTTACACCAGCTAGCAGCTCGTTACAGCAGCTCGTTACAGCAGCTAGCAGCTCGTTACACCAGCTCGTTACAGCAGCTAGCAGCTCGTTACAGCAGCTCGTTACAGCAGCTAGCAGCTCATTACAGCAGCTCGTTACACCAGCTAGCAGCTCGTTACAGCAGCTCGTTACAGCAGCTAGCAACTCGTTACAGCAGCTCGTTACAGCAGCTCGTTACAGCAGCTCGTTACAGCAGCTCGTTACAGCAGCTCGTTACAGCAGCTAGCAGCTCGTTACAGCAGCTCGTTACAGCAGCTCGTTACAGCAGCTCGTTACAGCAGCTCGTTACAGCAGCTCGTTACAGCAGCTCGTTACAGCAGCTAGCAGCTCGTTACAGCAGCTCGTTACAGCAGCTAGCAGCTGTTACAGCAGCTCGTTACAGCAGCTCGTTACAGCAGCTAGCAGCTCGTTACAGCAGCTCGTTACAGCAGCTTGTTACAGCAGCTTGTTACAGCAGCTCGTTACAGCAGCTCGTTACAGCAGCTCGTTACAGCAGCTAGCAGCTCGTTACAGCAGCTCGTTACAGCAGCTCGTTACAGCAGCTCGTTACAGCAGCTCGTTACAGCAGCTCGTTAGTGCAGCTCGTTACAGCAGCTCGTTACAGCAGCTCTTGTT
>NC_140166.1:140977875-141032875 GCF_963971535.1 Notolepis coatsorum | reverse complement strand
ATATTTTTTTATTTATCCTTTATTTCAAAGATATGTTCAAACTACGGCAGAGTGACTATAATACTAATTATATCGGCCCCGATATGACTAAAATAGCTAGATCGGGTATCAGAGACAATTTTACTGAGTATATTTTTAAATAATTTTCTTTTAATAATAATAATCTTTTTTTGAATAATAAATAACAATTCAGTACATTTATTATCTATGCGTTAATTTGTTACATTTAGTTTCACTAAGTTAGGAAAGTAATGTTTTAAGTCAAGCCTGATGTTGCCTTGCACAAAATAATGATCCCAGTCTCTTCCACACAGTGAGGCATACAGTTTATTAATTAAACGACGTGGAGCAGTAGTCCTATATGGTCGACTCCATGCTAACTCCATGCTAACACCATGCTAACTCCATGCTAACACCATGCTAACTCCATGCTAACTCCATGCTAACACCACGATAACACCGTGCTAACTCCTTGCTAACACCATCCTAACACCATGCTAACTCCATGCTAACACCATGCTAACTCCATGCTAACACCATGCTAACTCCATGCTAACTCCATGCTAACACCACGATAACACCGTGCTAACTCCTTGCTAACACCATCCTAACACCATGCTAACACCGCGCTAACACCGCGCTAACACCGCGCTAACACCATGCTAACTCCATGCTAACACCGTGCTAACTTCATGCTAACTCCATGCTAACTGTGCTAACACCATGCTAACACCATGCTAACTCTATGTTAACACCATGCTAACACCGTGCTAACACCATGCTAACTCTATGTTAACACCATGCTAACACCGTGCTAACACTGTGCTAACACCATGCTAATACCATGTTAACACCATGCTAACTCCATGCTACACCATGCTAACACCTCATGTCTCTCTGCCTGTGCAGCAAGTGGGTCTGGCCAAGGAGTATGAGAGCCTGGTGAGAGCAGACAAGCGCTTCGAGATCTGTGCTGACGTCGTCATGGGCCTGGTCTGCTTCAGGCTGAAGGTAACAGAAATATGATGGTGATGATGATGATGATGATGATGATGATGATGATGAAGATGATGATGATGATGATGATGATGATGATGGTGATGATGATGATGATGATGATGGTGATGATGATGATGGTGATGATGGTGATGATGATGATGATGATGATGATGATGATGATGATGATGATGATGATGATGATGATGATGGTTGTTGTGAAGGATCAGATTAAACCGAATATATATATTTATTTATGGATATATATTTAATAGTATTTGTATATCGTTTGATATCCCTTGTATATTCCTTGTACATATACACTGAATATCCCTTTAGTCTACTAACAGCCCATAATAGTTTCATTCTACCATTGGACAAGAACCTGGCGCCAGCAGCCAAGCCCCTTGGTTCAAGTTCAATCGTGCCGACGAACATGTCGTTACAAGCCCGGTTCCGCGTCGGAATACGTCTGGCGAAATACGAATGGTACTATTTGTTCACAGCGCATATATATATGGCGCAAGTAAAGTAGAACTTTCTTTTAGTCCATTAGTCCTTTACCCTCCAACCTAGTAACAGACGTGAAGCCTCACCCACGACGCACGTGTGGTGCAGTATGGCCTACTTGGCCTCAGAATAGGCATTGAGACATCGTGTGGATTAATAGTTGAATTGTCATAGTTTGGCACTATACCGTCGAGTGGGACGTATTTCTATTAAGTTAATAATAGTCTATTATGTATGGTGCATCATTCGGTTAGAGTTATAAAGTGAGCAGTACCCCCATCGTTCCTGGCGTTATCTAGAGTCTTAACCAGGCTGAGCAGACCACGTGTGGTGCTTGCATCCGAGGAGCTCTGGGCCAGGACGAGTGGACCTGTACATTGGATTACTTCACCCGGACGACGGCGAGCCCTCCACGGCTTGGATTATCTACGTGCTTTGGGTGCTTTGATTATGCCATGGATAACAGCCAACACTGCTGAGTGTTGGAACTACCCCCCCGAGAGGAGTCCAGGTGAGACGGCGCTCTACCCCGAGTGAGGTCGCCTCACGTCTCTTCGTTGTGGACCGGCAGCTACCGTCTACAAGAGGGCCCAGCTGTATTCATCTGTGGACCGAGGTTCTGTGGGTACCGTGTTCAGCACTCTGAATTCTCCCAAGAAATCGTCGGCCAGATGGGATATCGCCAGCGGCTCTCCTAACCCCCCCCCCCCCTACTGTCTTACAACCAGCGGGACCCCCCTTTAGTGTATCCAGCTATAATCATTTAAGTACCATCGCTATAGTTCCCTAAAGAACCAGGTTGTATACGTGCTCCCTGCGTAACCAGAGATTGGACATTCAATGTTGATTTACCTACGAATACTCATTTGCCTTACAAGTGCATTCAAATCATAAATGTCATTAAGTGAACGTTGTATATACCCTTTGCTATATAAAATATTCGATTTATACATTTGTGTGGACTTCGTTTCATCAGGTGGGAAAGTGTTCATCATATCTACATCATGTACTGTGTGGCCAGTATTTAAAGTACATAAAGCAGGTAGTGGTTTAATGATACCATACTTATCAATACAGTCAGGGAATTGTACCCCTCAGTTACAATTGGTCCTTCGAGCCGGAGGGTAACTAGTGTAATATTAATATAGTGTTATTAATATTGAAATGGCCTAGGATGAACACTCCACGAAACGGTCCTCCTAACGTAGAACGCCCGCAGCGCAGACGACAGCCACCTCAGTACTTAGAGGATTACGCTGTCAGTCAACTACCTAGCCTTCGACAAACGGTAAACGCGGTAAAAGTAGAAAGTAAAATTATGTCTGACCTTAACGAACAGGTTACCCCGACCACAGAGGCCCTAGTGGGTTCTAATGTAACTGACCAAGCTCACGGTGGGGACCAGGAGGGAGCTGACATGCCTTTACCCCCCGCCAATACCGAAGAAGTAGTCCCCGACCAGCCCCGGGAGGAAGACAACCCTACAGAGAGAGAACTCTGCACGGAAGAAGAGGAGGAGAGCGCAGAAGAAATAGAGCTCCAGGACTCCCCAACGAGTACAGCCAGGAGCGGCTCACCTCTACAACTGTCTTCCCCCAGCGAAGCGGAGAGGATGCTATCACAGGCGTTCCTCGCCAGCCTGACAGCCTCTACCGAACGCGATCGACTTCAGGGTGAACGCGATCGACTTCAGGGTGAACGCGATCGACTCCAAGCACAGACGCTTAGCGAGCGCGAACAACTCCAAGCGCAACAACGGAGCGAAGAAGAGCGCATACGCCTGGAGATGAGACGCCTTCAGACGGAAGAGAATATGGCAAGAGACCGGGCCGACGCCCAGCGCGCCGCTGCCGGTGCCCAAAGAGAAGCAGATCTCATCCAGCGCGAAACCGAGCGCGACAGACTACAAGCCGAGCGCGACAAGTTACGGGCGCGGCTAATGAAGCGGCTAAACCACAGGGCAACACCCTCTCCCTCCGCCAGGGGTTCAAGGAACTCGTCGAGACAACAGTCAAGGGCAGCGTCTCCTAACCGAGCAAGCGACCCTGAACTTGACCAACAGACCAAGCCTATACCCCCCGCAGACCCCCTTCCCAGACCGGTCCAAGCGAGACCCAGCTACAAGGAAGGAGCAGCATACACTGCGGAGAAGCTAAATAAACGACTACAGGATCTAGAGGACCTGATAGAAGAAGAAGAGGGAGAGGAGGAGAACCAAGCCTGACGACAGCACAGTACTCCACCGGACCAGGAGGTCCAGTACAGCCCAGGCTATACCCCCGCGGCGCTGCGCTACAGACCCCCGACTCTATTCACGGGTGAGCATGACGCACGACCAGCCCCGAGGAATAGCACCTGGACCAGCGGGCCATGGTACCCTGCCGGTACCAGCCCACAGAGAGGCGCAAGAGGAGACTCGCCTAGGAGGCCTCTCCCCCAACGCTCGCCGATGTATCAGCCATCCATGGCGTCATACATTGCCACACCGCCCACCAGACGGAGTGTGTACAGAACACTCGCCAGACAATATGACCCGTTGGGATGTATTCTACCTTACACCACCAGGGCAAAGATGATTGTACGAGCACTATGGGACAAGGACCAGGGCTGGGACGACCCAATACCCGCACACCTTGCCTCCACATGGAGAGAGTGGGAGACGGAACTCCGCTCACTCCCAGGCGTCAATATACGCCGCAGCTACTTCCCACCCACAGTGAGGCCAGAGACATGCAAGATGGATCTACACGTCTTCAGTGACGCCTCCGAAGTAGCCTATGGATCGGTGGCCTACTTGCGTGCCCAAGAGAAGGGAGGAGAGATACACACTGCTTTCATCCTGGCTCGCTCAAGAATAGCCCCACGAAAGCAACAATCTATCCCGCGTCTAGAGCTCTGCGCAGCCCTAGCAGGAGCGCATCTAGCCACGTTAATCGAACGTGAACTCACCATTCCGGTGCACAGAACAATCTTGTGGTCAGATTCCACGACAGTACTCACATGGATCAAGTCTGATTCATGCAGATACAAGGTCTTCGTGGGAGTCAGAGTCACCGAGATTCAAGAGTTAACAGAAGCAGCGAGCTGGCGGTATGTGGACACCAAACACAACCCAGCTGACGTCATCACCCGGGGAATGTCCCTGGATGACCTCACCCGTCGCAACATCTACAGTGACGGACCAGAATTCCTCAAGCTCCCGGAAGAAGAGTGGCCTACGCCCACCCCACGGGAAGCGAGTAAAGAGGAGGCTGAGAACAAGAAACCTATGTTCTGTGGACTGAGCAGACCCCAACATAGATGATTGCATTACCCTACAGAGTGCGCAGCTAAAGACATTCCTGTGGCACCACCCAGAGATTCAGTCCACTGCCGACATTTCAGCAGCTGACTACGAAGAAGCAGAACTTCTTCTACTACAACGAGCCCAGAGAGACTCGTTCCCCGACGAGCTAGACTGTCTACAGGGAGGAAAGCCCGTCCCATCAGACAGCAGACTGCTCCACCTGGCACCCGAGAGCGACGCCCATAATCTCATCAGAGTGGGTGGTCGTCTGCGGAGAGCCCCCGATCTACCGGATGACGTTAAGTACCCGATAGTCTTGAACAGCCGACACAAGGTCACAGAGCTGATCATAAAGAAATACGACGAGGATGTACACCACGCAGGAGCAGAGAGAGTCTTCGCGGAGATCAGACGTCGCTATTGGATACTTCAAGGAAGAGAAGCAGTGCGACGCTTCCAGCGAACCTGTCTAGACTGCCGAAAGTGGCGCGCGCAGCCCAGCATACCCCGGATGGCTGACCTACCTCCCTGTCGCCTCCGACTCGGCGACAAGCCATTCCACTCCACAGGCATGGACTGTTTTGGCCCGTTGTATATAAAGAAAGGAAGAGGAACCGAGAAGCGGTGGGGTATTGTATTCAAATGCATGACCACCAGAGCGATACATATCGAACTCATTCCAACCATGAGCAGAGACTCATTCCTTATGGCCTTCCGAAGATTCACATCACGGAAAGGAAAACCGTCTACATTGTTGTCTGATCACGGGACAAACT
The DNA here is from genome assembly GCF_963971535.1 of Notolepis coatsorum. Classification (NCBI taxonomy): domain Eukaryota; kingdom Metazoa; phylum Chordata; class Actinopteri; order Aulopiformes; family Paralepididae; genus Notolepis; species Notolepis coatsorum. Next base: position 141,027,307 of record NC_140166.1, on the reverse strand, counting down.
TCAAAGGCGGAGAAAGAGAGCTGAGAGAGAGCTTCCAAGCTATGGGCCCAGAACTTAAGACCCACCTCGCTCCATCCCAGATTGACTTCCAGTTTAATCCCCCGAACGCACCCCACTTCGGTGGAACCTGGGAACGAGAAGTACGTTCTATAAAGACAGCCCTGTACGCCGTGCTTGGGGCCCAGACTGTGGCGGAAGAAGTCCTAATGACAGTCCTCACGGAGATCGAGGGAGTATTGAACTCAAAGCCCCTCGGTTACGTCTCAAGTGATGTAGCAGATGTCGACCCAGTCACCCCCAACACACTCTTGATGGGGCGGCTGGACCCCGCGCTACCCCAGACAGTGTACAGGCCTGAAGAAGCGAACGGCCGAAGAATGTGGAGGTACAGTCAAGTACTAGCTGACAAGTTTTGGAACAGCTTTCTACTCCACTACCTACCGTCTCTACAGACCCGCCAGAAGTGGGTAAAAGAGAGAGACAATTTGACAGAAGGAACAGTCGTCATGATTATCGACCAGTCACTACCCAGAGCTATGTGGCCGGCTGGCCGCGTAAGCAAAGTGATCACCGGTGCCGATGGCAAGGTCCGAGCAGCCGAGGTGCTCGTCCAAGGGCGAACTTACACATGACCCGTGGCGAGGCTAATAGAACTGCCCAGACTCCCAGACACTATCGATGACGACCATGACCCCACGACTTTGTGAGTTGACTGACCCTTACAGCGGACCTTGAGTGGTAGACAGTGCGGTTAATCTGTCTCTGCTTAGCTAATTAGGTGGGACTAATTAGGGGGCGGCTGTTGTGAAGGATCAGATTAAACCGAATATATATATTTATTTATGGATATATATTTAATAGTATTTGTATATCGTTTGATATCCCTTGTATATTCCTTGTACATATACACTGAATATCCCTTTAGTCTACTAACAGCCCATAATAGTTTCATTCTACCATTGGACAAGAACCTGGCGCCAGCAGCCAAGCCCCTTGGTTCAAGTTCAATCGTGCCGACGAACATGTCGTTACAAGCCCGGTTCCGCGTAGGAATACGTCTGGCGAAATACGAATGGTACTATTTGTTCACAGCGCATATATATATATGGCGCAAGTAAAGTAGAACTTTCTTTTAGTCCATTAGTCCTTTACCCTCCAACCTAGTAACAGACGTGAAGCCTCACCCACGACGCACGTGTGGTGCAGTATGGCCTACTTGGCCTCAGAATAGGCATTGAGACATCGTGTGGATTAATAGTTGAATTGTCATAGTTTGGCACTATACCGTCGAGTGGGACGTATTTCTATTAAGTTAATAATAGTCTATTATGTATGGTGCATCGTTCGGTTAGAGTTATAAAGTGAGCAGTACCCCCATCGTTCCTGGCGTTATCTAGAGTCTTAACCAGGCTGAGCAGACCACGTGTGGTGCTTGCATCCGAGGAGCTCTGGGCCAGGACGAGTGGACCTGTACATTGGATTACTTCACCCGGACGACGGCGAGCCCTCCACGGCTTGGATTATCTACGTGCTTTGGGTGCTTTGATTATGCCATGGATAACAGCCAACACTGCTGAGTGTTGGAACTACCCCCCCGAGAGGAGTCCAGGTGAGACGGCGCTCTACCCCGAGTGAGGTCGCCTCACGTCTCTTCGTTGTGGACCGGCAGCTACCGTCTACAAGAGGGCCCAGCTGTATTCATCTGTGGACCGAGGTTCTGTGGGCACCGTGTTCAGCACTCTGAATTCTCCCAAGAAATCGTCGGCCAGATGGGATATCGCCAGCGGCTCTCCTAACCCCCCCCCCCCCCCTACTGTCTTACAACCAGCGGGACCCCCCTTTAGTGTATCCAGCTATAATCATTTAAGTACCATCGCTATAGTTCCCTAAAGAACCAGGTTGTATACGTGCTCCCTGCGTAACCAGAGATTGGACATTCAACGTTGATTTACCTACGAATACTCATTTGCCTTACAAGTGCATTCAAATCATAAATGTCATTAAGTGAACGTTGTATATACCCTTTGCTATATAAAATATTCGATTTATACATTTGTGTGGACTTCGTTTCATCAGGTGGGAAAGTGTTCATCATATCTACATCATGTACTGTGTGGCCAGTATTTAAAGTACATAAAGCAGGTAGTGGTTTAATGATACCATACTTATCAATACAGTCAGGGAATTGTACCCCTCAGTTACAATGGTGATGATGATGATGGTGATGATGGTGATGATGATGATGATGGTGATGATGGTGATGATGATGATGATGAAGATGATGAGGGTGATGATGGTGATGATGATGATGATGATGATGATGATGATGATGAGGGTGATGATGATGATGATGATGATGATGATGATGATGATGATGATGATGATGATGATAGCTGTGAAGGCTGAGATAGGCTTCAGCTGTTGCTGATATTCTGTGCGTGGGAAGCTAGACCTCAGTTCAACGCCTGGGCTGCAGTACACCGCTGAACCACTAGGACCTAGTGACTAGGTGGCAGTGCTGCGTCGTGTAAATGTAAACATGTCCAAAATGCGGCAGCCAGAGTTTTAACTAGAGAACTAAGAGACAATTCGTTGTAACAACTGTAACAATGACAATAAAGATCTATTCTATTCTATTCTAAGATGAGGGAACAGTTTTAGCTTTTAGCTTCCAGTTTTAGCTTCACTGCATTGGCTCCCGGTTGTTTTTTAGGATTGATTTTAAAATGATCTTGCTTGTTTTTAAAGCTCTTAATGGTCTGGCACCGTCCTGCCTCTGCGACTGCCTACATAGATATGTTACAAACCGCCCCCTCAGGTCCTCTAGTGCGGACCTGCTCGAAGTGCCTACAATGAAATATAAAAAATACAGCGAATCAGCTTTTTGTTTCTATGGGGCGACGGCGTGGAATAATCTCCCACTACATCTAAAACAGGCAGCCTCTGTGGATAGCTTTAAAGCACAGCTCAAGACCTATTTTTATACTCTTGCTTTTAGCTGATTATAAAATCCCTGTTTTTTAGCTATTTTCTTAATCATGTTTTGCTATTTCTTTTGTGGTTTTAAACTCCTGCTTTTCTTTTCTTTACTTTTTTTGCTTTATTGTCAAATTTTGTGTTTAAATCTTTTTGCTCTGTTAAGCACTTTGAGCTGCATTCTATGTATGAAGGTGCTATATAAATAAAGATTATTATTATTATTATTATTATTATTATTATTATTATTATTTGGACTGAAGGTCCTGGTATGGCCTGGTTCTAGTCTCACCTGGTTCCTCTCTCTCCCAGGGCTGATATTCTGCGCGTGGGAGCTACATCTCAGTTCAACGCCTGGGCTGCAGTACACTGCCGAACCACTGGGTGGTAGTGCTGCGTGGTGTAAATGTAAATGTGTCATTTGGACTGAAGGTCCTGGTATGGCTGGTCTCACCTGGTTCCTCTCTCTCTCCCAGGGCTCCAACGGGCTCAACGAGGCCCTGCTGAAGAGCATCAACAAGGCACGGCGGATCCACCTGGTGCCCTGCCAGCTGTCTGGCCGCTTCGTCCTGCGCTTCGCCATCTGTGCCCGCACCACCGAGTCCCGCCACGTGCAGGAGGCCTGGCAACACATCACCAAGCTGGCCTGCGACCTGCTGTAGGAGCCGTCGCCATGACGAGCCCCCACCCACCCACTGGAGGAGGAGGAGGAGGAGGAGGAGGAGGAGGAGGAGGAGGAGGAGGAGGAGGAGGAGGAGGAGGAGGTTGTCACGGCAGGGGTGTAAAAAGTACCCAGAAATTATACTTAAGTGAAAGTATGGGTACCGTCTCAAAATCTCAAAAAAGTTAAAGTCAGAGTATCTGGCTAAAAACACACTTGAGTAAAAGTCAAAAAGGTCCTACTTTTAAATGTACTTAGTAAAAGTAAAAACTTTTTTTCTGACTGTTTATTCTTCTGATAGCAGGTGTTTAATCAATGATCCCCGCTTTCTAGTCTTGCACAAGGACCAATCAGCATGGGTATGGGCGGGTTCATTTTCCATTGATTGGGATTTGATTGGCTGTTTGTAAATAAAGTGCGGCCGCAGGATTAATAACGTTAACGTTAGTTCGGCCAGAGAAACAAATATACGAATTAAAATGGTTGGACCTGCGAGATTTGTACTTTGTACATTGTAGGTCTGCATTTTAAATGTAACGAGTAAAAAGTATGTTTTTTCTCTCTGAAATGTACTTGAGTAAAAGTACAGGTATACAAACCTAATAATACTTGAGTAAAGTACAAATCCCCCAAAACAGTACTTAAGTATTGTAACAAAGTACAATTACTCAAGTACTTTACACCCCTGTGACGGACCGCCGGAGGACGAGGCACTTAGTATTAACTCCTTCAATCAGGACCAAAGTTAGGAGGGGGGATAGTCTGATGGGGCGGATGAGAAAGGTCATGAGAATGGGGGGAGGGGATAGAAAAAGGGGTATTTATCTCATTTCTAGAAGTGCACAGCTATTCTGTGATATACACGTACAACAGTCTGGCGCGATGTAGAGGGGGCAATGTTGTTCAACAACTGAGATCAACCTGAGATGTACTTTTGTTTCTCCTAGACCACTGTATTATCATCACTGATTTCCTTTATTTAAATTTTTTTTAAAGCAATATTGACCATCTACTGCATTTTTTTTGTATCTACTTTTTCTCCTCCTTTTTTCTGTATTTTTCTCCCATCCCAATTTTAGTCGTTATGCCAATTCCCCCCTCCCCTTCCTGGTCGTTGCGCGCATTTGCCCCCCACTTGCCGGTCTAGGGAGCCCTGAAGTCTATCACATGCGTCCTCCGATACATGTGGAGACAGCCAGCAGACTCTCACTGGGGAAGTGTAACGTGTGGGAGGCTCACACTACCTTCCCCCAGTTCCCTCCCTCGCTGTGCAGGCGCCCCGACCGACCTGTAGGAGTCGCTGTTTACAACGACCAGGATACAACCAGGCTTCCCACCCGCTCACACCGCCAATTGTGTCAGTATGACGGTCGACCAAGCCGGAGGTACCGCTGACAGCCGGATTCGATCCCACTGTATCTGCGGTGGTAGACAGACGCTTAGTCCGCTGCGCTACCCGGCCGCACCATCTACTGCATATTGTTCAAAATGTTGTCCATACATTATGGCCTTCAAAGATAAGGCCAGTGTGATTTTATTTTCCTTCTCGTCAACAAAAGACTAAACCTACAATGCATTTCTACTGCTCTCGATACTCTCTCCCGTCCCCCGACCTCTGAACCAGGAAGCAATACGTTCCCATCGTGTGCTAAAATCATTAAGTGCAGCTCACACGAGCGCTTATTTACAGTTTTAAATGTCAAGAAAGCAGGGGCCCATGTTCATAGCAACTTGTAATTATTTGATTTGATCTTTATTTATATCAAACACAACTAACATACAAATCACAGTGAAGACTAAATGTAAACATAAATGAATTAGTCCGTCTTCCTACATAGAAGAACCAACAAGGATGAGTTGGAGAAGAGGCAGTAGGAAGCACAGATTATCTAGTGTAACTTCATAGTTAACTTTATAGTGTTATTGTTATTATTATCGCTCTGCTTTGTTTCCATAAAGCTGCCCCACAAACTGAAATGCACACTTTTAAGAGCGGTGCGGACAGTAGGATATCATAAGTAAAATCATAACTTCTTCCTCTCTGTCCATGTATTGTATATATTACCTGGTAATGAATTGCTTCTGGCTTTAAACATGATTTGAGCCGTTCTAACTTTAACTAAATCCATACGTTTGAAAAACAATTAATTTGTCTTGCTGACGATGCCCAACATGCTCTTATTGACTTATGACCCCTAAGCCGACTTATTGACCTATGACCCCGAAGCTGAACCAGAGCAACAGTTCTGGCTCTGTGACTTGTGTATATGAACTACATCTGGTGTGTTGGCTATATGGACCGTGCTGAGCGGATGGACCGGACGCATCTATATTTTCTACAATGGAGTTCGGCGATTTGCGAATCTGATTGGCCACTGACGTTTCTGGTCATGTGACATGTGCGCCCAATAGCGTGACGAGCTGTGTCTTTGCCCATTTCCGCGTCGAACAGCCTGCAAAGCACCTGGCGTTCTATCGCCTAACCCTAACCCTAACCATAACCAACTTCGAAAGAGTGCCTAAGCTTAACCGTCGGAATCAGGGCAAGCTTTCTATCGCCATGCTCTAAGACAAACTCTAACCTTAACCGACTTCGAACGAGCGCCTAAGCCTAACCAGTGTAGAAATGTGCGGTCCCACGATTGGGCGTACATGTCACATGACCAGAAATGACACTGGCCAATCAGATTCGCAAATCGCCGAACTCCGTTGTAGAAAAATAACAGGCGGACCGGACACTACAAGAGGAGAAATGCATTGTGGGTTTTGTAGGCAATATGTTGACGATGAGAAGAACATGTAAACAAGTGCGAATCTGCAAGAGCTGCGACCACATAATGAGCATGCATCCACGCACACACACACACACACACACGCACGCACGCACGCACGCACGCACGCACGCACGCACGCACACACACACACTTTTTAAACCATTATTTAAACTCGAAAAGGCAACTGAGATTTCCCTCACAGCCACATCGAGTGCCTACACGCACGCACACACACACACACACACACGAAACCGGTCTTATTTGACATGCCCTGGGTCGGAGTCGAACCCCGTCTCCCGCACCGTGGGCGACATCGCAGACCACTATACCAAGAGGTGAAGTCACTTCTTGGTAATGTGTCTGGATGCCTTTTGAGGGGGAGTGAGTTTACTTGCAGTACCGTTACGTGCCACAGTCACTCGCGGTACCTCCGTTACACACACACAATCACTTTTGTGGACCAACCAACCAACCATCCAACCATCCAACCAACCAACCATCCAACCGACCAACAACCCCCTTGTGTTGCTGTTCTGTGTTGTGTACAGTGTCCAGTTACTTTATTGTCATTCCCTGTGTCTCATGTCTTACTGTACCGTCTGTTGCATAGTCCTACTGCCATAACATATCGGCTGGTCTCCTATGTCTTACTATGTTGTCGTCTGTATAGTCTTTGTGTCATAACATGTCTACTGTCCTCTGTCATACTGGATCATTTGTTGTATACTCCTAGTGTCTTGTGGTCCTCCTACTCTATTGACTGTCCATCCTGTCTGATGTCATGTTGTATTGTCCTCTGTTGTTACACTGTGTGACTATGTCTATAGTTTTTTATTCTGTAGTTTCTGTACAGCACTTTGGTCGGCTCTCTGAGCTTTTAAAATGCGCTATATATAAATAAAATAAATTACTTGACTTCACTTGACCAACAGAGCAAACTCTAGACCCGCTGGTCGCAGCTACTGAGATTACACTGGCCAAACACACAAAAACCAAGAAGCGTCATTCTCTATCTGCAACATGACGCCCTATTATGTGTCGCGGCTGTCGCCTCATTTTTATTATTGTTGTAAATGTATCACTGACATAATTCTGCAAGCCTTGGCCTGGCAGGCTTCCACTAACTGCTACATGTGACATCTGTCTGTGTGGGTGTCTGTTAACCCTTTCACTGCGACAATAGACAGAAGGTTAACCCTTTCACTGCCACACAACAGTAGGTTAACCCTTTCACTGCCACACTACAGAAGGTTAACCCTGTACTATCACACTACAGACGGTAACTGTCGGTAGTGTGATAGTAAAGGGTTAACCTTCTGTAGTGTGGCAGTGAAAGGGTTAAATGTATGTGGGGGTGAAGGCAAACTGTTTCTTGTCTGTACGTCTTTCAATGAATGTACTGCATTTTGTGTGTGTGTGTGTGTGTCGGTGTGTGTGTGTGTGTCGGTGTGTGTGTCGGACTGTCGGTGTGTCGGTGTACAAGTATATTTTAACCAAATAGATTTTATTCATGTGGGTGTGTGTGTAAATGGATATGGGTAATACAAATAAATGAAAAAGCTTTTATATGTAACTATTTGACTCTGTGTTTAAGCGGGCGGTTAAAAATGAATAATATGAATTAAATGAGTGATGCAAGATAAAAAAAAAGATACATAGTAACGTATTCATTGTCATTAACCCTTTCACTACTGCACTACCAAATGGTTAACCCTTTCACTGCAACAATACAGAAGGTTAGCCCTGTCACTGCCACACAAAAAAGGGTTAACCCTTTCACTACCACACTACAGAAGGTTAACCCTTTCACTACCACACTACAGAAGGTTAACCATTCACTACCACACTACAGAAGGTTAACCCTTTCACTACCACACTACAGAATGTTAACCCGTTCACTACCACACTACAGACGGTTAACCCTTTCACTACCACACTACAGACGGTTAACCCGGCAAACTTTTCGCGTCTGCTCGCTCGCGTCGCAAGATGGTGGCGTGCAGACGCGAACGGCCTGGGTTTGGGGAGTTGCTGGAGACCAGCGAGGATGCGTCCGACTCTGGATTTCTGATGGAAACTGAGGACTTCATGGAAGAGGCGGACGGATTCTTGTATGATGGTCCCGTGGAGGAGAGTATCCCTCCTCCGGAGACCCCGGAGGGGGCAGAAATGGCTCCATGGGGCGCCTTGTTTGAGGATGTCGAGGAACCACCTTGGCCTCATCAGCAGGATGCCCTACTGTCGGCCGCATCGGATTGTGGCTCCTTGACCAGTCGCAGCCTGCTGTATGCGAGGGATGCGGGGTCGGTGGAGGAAGGTTCGCAGGGGGAACTGCGGGCCTTGTTTCCCGAGCTCATGGCGGTAGCCGCCACCGCAAACGGTGTGCCGCTGCCGCTGCCATTGCCTGCACCTGTCCCTGATGACCTCATAGGCCATCCCTGGCAGCGTCCCCCAGTGAGAGGGGTGGACGTTGTCTACCCATTTTTCCCATTGATGGGGGCCTATGTTCGTCGGGGTCAGGCGGTGTCCAACATCATGGGACTAACTCCTACCTACGTACCAGTTACGTGGGTGTCGGGGTTAGTCAAAGGTATGGGGGAGGGCGTGCCTCGGCTTGACAATCCGATGGCCGCGCTCCTCTGTCCGGATATGGTGTGGGAACCCCTATGCAAGCCGGTCCTCCAGGGGAAGTCGGCTAGGTGATTGGCTTATTGGGGTGACCAGTCATTCATCGCTGGTACACAATCGCTGGCTGCGGCGTCTAACATCGCCCACCTGGCTAGATTTGTATCGGGGATAATGACGGGCGGCACGGATCTGAACGAGGTAAAATGCGATCAGATCACCCAGGCTGCGGGAGCTGTCCTGCACCTTTCCCAGGTGCTGGCCATAGCCATGGGGAAAGTGCGCGCCCTGGCCACCCTGGGCCAGCGTCACCTTTGGCTGGAGCTGTCGAGCAGGCCCGTGTTCCAGAGAAGAAGAGAGCCCCTCTTCTGACGGCCGCCCTCTCTGACGCTGGCCTGTTCGGGAAGGCCCTGCAATTGATGACCTCAACATGCAGAGAAATGGCAGAGGAGAGATCCATCCTCCAACCCCATTTTCCGCCTCCCGTCCTTGCCGGTGGGGGCAGAAGGCTTCCGCGACGTCGAGCTGTCTCCGTCGCCGCTACCACTGCCTCCGCCGCCGCTGCTGGCCCTGCCAAGAGGGCCAGGGGACGAAACGGCGCTTCGGCCACCGCCGGCCCATCCCAGACCGGAGGAGACGGTAGGGAACGTCGTGTCCAGCAGATTGTAACCTACCGTCCCTCCGGGGCTCCCCGGGGTGGCAAGACTCGAGCGGCGCGAGGTGGCAGACGCCGTTAGGAGTGACTTTTTCCCCTCTGTATCCCCTCTCCTACACCCTTCCCGGCCCCTCTATGATATTGTGCCTTACACTTTATTAGTTTTTTAATAAAAAAAGTTCCCCGACATAAGGGGGACTGTGTTTTGGCCGAACAAACTGTGTGTTTCTTCATACAAATCATATGGTGGGGTTGTGTATATATGAATCTACCCTGTTTACGTTGGGGGGTGAGTTGTGTTGTGTTACGAGGTTAAGCAAGGTCTGCAACTTACACTCGGTAATAGGTTCTATTTAGCTTGATGCTCCACATGCAATTAGAACTGGTGTTATTCCATTGCTTTAACTAAGTATATGTGTTTTCACAATGCTGTGTTGTTAGTTGCAGTAATGCTCGTACGCACACTTTTCACGGCCTAGCCGTTACTCTCGTTCGGCGTTTTTTCCTATGTATGACATAGGCAACGGGTATGGGATTCACGCACAGGCGACTTGTGTTTTGTTGTAAAACCTTTTACACTTTTTGTGGGTAGCAGGCATTGTATTAGCTTATGCTATGCATTGTTTTCTACCGGAGGTTTTTCAAGATGGCTACGGTTGTGTTTCTGTGTGTAGGGATAAAGGGTGTGTTTTCGGGAGGGGGTGTCGAATAAACCCCTCCTTTTTCCCACTTGATTGGTTTAGGGGATTTTTGATCTTTTCTGCTGAGCCAGTCAGGGCCAAGCCAGTGCTTGACAGGGGGGGGGGGGGGGGGGGGGGGGGGAGGGGTATTCTACCGACTCCTGTTATGACAGGATCCGGTGGGTTTTCCCCGCCCGTTGTAGCGTTGTTGCTATGGCGACGCCTTCCATGAGCTGGTGTCTTAAAGATGTCGAGGTTGGGCGCAGGGCTTACAGGCCTGCTGCGCCCGGTTTATGTGTCAAACTTGAGTCTATTGGTCACGTGTCTCACAGTTTACATATTTTTTTTCTTGACCGTAGTCTCATGTGGGAAGGTGTTTCTGGGAGGGTCTGGTCTTACACTCTGATTAAAAGGAGTGACTGGATTAAAATCATGTGAAAAACAGGGTTTTTACTCCCAGCTGTGCAGTTGGGTCATACGGGTGATGCCTTTTCTTTATTTTTATAAAGAGTTGAATGTGTCTTGATGGATTGGAAATGAGGGTCCCTGATGGAAACAAGACTAACGTCTTTCTCAGGTCTGCCTCCCCTTATCTTTTTGTGTGTATTCCTGTACTGCAGTCTGTTGGGTAAATTTTTTCATTCATTCATTCATTCATTCATGGAGTTGATTGCATCTCGCCCCTCTTGTCGTTTCCCTGGGCGTCTTGGGGATTCAATATGGTGGTCTAAACGGCCTATTGTTGATGTGGGTATGTCCAAACGCACACATAGTGCTGGCTCAGGATGTGCTTTTGGGCCATTGGCTGACTGGCGCGCCTTGTTTGCTTGGGTGAAACAGCGTTTTTATGGAGCAATTGGGATGGGGGTTTTTCCTCTTCCGACATCCTGTGTGTTGTCGATGGGTTCCCGTTCATGTCAGGGGATGATGACGGAATGGGTCTGGACATATGGGGAAGGGTCTCACGCCCTAGGGGTGGGCCACCGGACGCGGTTCATGCCGACACGTCTGGGTGGCGCCTTCTTTTTTGTGTTGGGATCAAACGCGCATATCTGCCCCTTCTCCTGGGGTTGGCAGGTCGGCGTGATTAGGGCACGGGACTGGTTCTGGTCGCGCTGGTCCAGATCAGTTGCACCCGTTGTCCGCTGGGGTTGCAGATCTGCTGTTCTGGTACCCTGAGGGACTTGGGGTTTTTTCAGGGGGAAAAATGCTAGGTCGATCCGGGTGTCACAGGGTTGAGCGTTATGGGACCCTTGTTGGGTGCGTTGTATTCTGCACTGTCGTAATGGCTTACGGCCGTGCCGACCTGTACGCGTCCGATCTCGTCGGATCTCGGCCGCTGTACGGGTTGGTCTTGGTTGGTACTTGGTTGGGTGACCTCCTGGGAATACCGAGTGCGGGGTGCTGGGGCTGGTCTTCCATTTTTACGCTCTTCTCTTGCGTTTTGGCGCTGAGGAGCCTGTTGGGTGGTTTTAACCTCCTCGGGGGACCCTGTGCTCCCCGTATCACCGGGCCCGGTCCGGGGTGATGCTCGTTGACCCGTAGGCCCGGGATAGCCCTGTTGGGAACCGGAACGCGGGCTGCGGCGGTGCCGCAGATGTGTTTTGGGGTTTCTTTCCTGAGGGGTTATGGGACCAACCGTTGCATGGGGTGATGCCTGGGTGGTTGGTTCTCTGGTGTGTTGCTGCAGTGTCAACTCCCGGTTCTCCGGTTGAGGGTGCCCCTGCACGTTCATGACGTCTGCCGATCGTATGGGCTTTTTCTGTGGGCAGCTGTCAGGGGCCGAGTGGTCTACGGATCCCACTTCTGACGTGCTGTTGAAAGCTTGGTTATGCGACAACGCCAGCATACGCCCCTTCCGCCGGGGCGGCTGTTTTCAGCTGTCCTTTCTGGCGCCTGCCTCGTCCGCAGTTTCCAGGCTTGGGTTGACAGCCTGTTGCCTGGTCTTTTTCCCCGGTGCACTGCCTGCTTCCGTTGGTTAACTCTTGTGTGTTATGACCATGCTGTCTGCCTGTTGCAGGGCCTGTGTTCCAGGCGGTGTGCTGTTGGGGAGGACAGGGCCCGCTCGGCTGAGGGGCCTTTGTCCGAATACGCTGGCGATGTGGGGGGCGGGGTCACTAGGTGCCCCCCTGGTGGGGTCTTGATGCTGGCATCATGGACTTCTCCGGGCCCCCATTCCAGGGAGTCCAGTCCTTTTGGTGGGTCTGGGTCTTCCTTCGCGCTCCGCTGCTACGGCCTTGCCACGGGGTTGGGTTTGCCCTTGACCCCGTGATTCTGGGGGCAGTGACGAGGTTGTTCCTACGTTCGTTCCCGGGTGGCATGCGGGTTGTGCGTGGGTGTAGTCGTGGGGTCAAGCCACGGTCTGCTCACCCTGTGCGTTGGGTTGCTTGAGTGCCTCTTCGCACGGTCGGGTCCGTCGCCCTCCCGTGAAGCCCCTAATAGGGGGGATGCCCTCCATTAGGGGGGGTCGGGGGGGCTCGGCCCTCCCTGTTCTGATGGTTGTGGGGGGCTGTCAGCGGGGTGTATTTGTCAGCCAGCGGCTCCGCTTGGCCTCCCTTGTGCAGTAGGTGATGCCAAGCATAGCCCCTTAACGAAACAGAACGTTAGGTTATGGCTATAACCAAGTTCTGTTAGTTAGGGGTGACGCTTGGCATCAGACGGCCGCTGCAGCCCTTGACCTCACCTTGTGGTGAAAGCTTGGGAAGGAGGAGAGCAGGTGACCACACACCTGCTTATGAAGGTAAGCTGATGAGGGGTGTGGTCAGACTAATACTGGTATTAAAGGTATATTTGTGGAATGTTATTCAGTACGCGTGCACGTACGCGAGGGAGTGCAGTAGGTGATGCCAAGCGTCACCCCTAACTAACAGAACTTGGTTATAGCCATAACCTAACGTTAACCTTTCACTACCACACTACAGAAGGTTAACCTTTCACTACCACACTACAGAAGGTTAACCCTTTCACTACCACACTACAGAATGTTAACGCTTTCACTACCACACTACAGACGGTTAACCCTTTCACTACCACACCACAGACGGTTAACCCTTTCACTACCACACTACAGAAGGTTAACCTTTCACTACCAAATACAGACGGTTAACCCTTTCACTACCACACTACAGAAGGTTAACCTTTCACTACCACACTACAGATGGTTACATTTACATTTACATTTACATTTAGTCATTTAGCTGACGCTTTTATCCAAAGCGACTTACATGTTCTGTACGACAAGCCATCAGGAAGGGCACAACTCTATCAGCTGAGCAACAATGTTCATCAAAGTGTTGAGTGCTACAGTGTATTTTAGTTTATTAGGATAAGTGCATGACAGTACGGTTAGTTAGGGTTAGATTTTTTTCTTTTCTTTTTTTTCTTTTAAAAAAATAAATCAAATAATGGTTGAAGAAGTGCGTCTTTAGTCGACGGCGAAAGATTTGACGTGTTTCGGCTGTCCTAACTGGGGTGGGTAGTTCATTCCACCATTGTGGGGCAAGGACTGAGAATAGGCGACTTCTCTTTGATGACCCTCCCAGAGCTTGGATAGGAGTAGGTCTGAGGCGGCCAGAAGATGCAGAGCGTAGGGGTCTTGAGGGTGTGTAGTTAGAGACCATTGACCGGAGGTAGGCGGGAGCGGTTCATTTTGCCGCACGGTATGCTAGGTCGAGGGCCTTGAAGCGGATTCGTGCAGCAATGGGGAGCCAGTGCAGGTCCCTAAGAAGTGGGGTGACATGGGCCGACTTCGGTAGGTTCGAGATCAGGCGGGACGCTGCGTTCTGAATGAGTTGAAGAGGCTTAGTGGCAGTGGCCGGGAGGCCCGCGAGCAGTGCGTTGCAGTAGTCGAGGCGGGAGATGACTGTTGATTGGACGAGGAGTTGCGTGGCTTCTTTTGTCAGGAAGGGGCGGATCCTTCTGACGTTGCTCAGGAGGAATCGGCAGGTTCTGGTTGTCGCTGCGATGTGAGCAGAGAAGTTCAACTGGTCGTCGAGGACAACACCACGGTTCTTGGCGGTCGGGGACGCGGTCACAGCTACATTCTCGACTGTGATGGAAAGGTCGGTCAGGGCGGAGATTTGGCCGGCATGTGGAGCAATTCTGTTTTGCTTAGGTTCAGTTTGAGGTGGTTGGACGTCATCCAGGTGGAGATGTCGGACAGAGACATGGATATCTGAGGGAAGGAAGGAGAGGAAGAGTTGAGTATCGTCGGCATAACAATGGTAGGAGAAGCCATGAGACGTGATAATGTTACCCAGTGATTTAGTTTAGAGGGAGAAGAGAAGGGGTCCTAAAACCGAGCCCTGGGGGACTCCCGTCCGCAGGGGGCGGGTGGCCGACAGGGTCCCTCTCCATGACACTTGGTAGGAGCGGTCATTGAGGTATGATGACAGCCATGTCAGCGCAGAGCCAGCCACTCCCATTCCTGCGAGGGCCGCGAGGAGGATCTGGTGGTTGACTGTGTCGAAGGCTGCAGATAGATCTAGGAGAATCAGGACAGAGGAGAGGCCTTTCGCTTTTGCTAAGTGAAGTGCCTCTGTGACCGCAATGAGGGCTGTTATGGTATCCGTAATCGTACAGGCTATGACTCCATGCCAATATGTTACACAATTGGTCAGATACAGACCTTGAGTAGAAAGCTGTGGTGAGAGCTTGAAGGACAAGCTTTTGTCTGCAAAAGCTAAAACGGGTGGTTTTGTCAGATAAGGAAGTTAAAAACCATAAAGGCACTCAACTGAACTCAGTTGGGACGGAGGTCAGTAGATTATCTCAGAGGATACGGCCTTAGGTCAAACATTGCAACAACAAAA
Source organism: Notolepis coatsorum (assembly GCF_963971535.1). Taxonomy (NCBI): domain Eukaryota; kingdom Metazoa; phylum Chordata; class Actinopteri; order Aulopiformes; family Paralepididae; genus Notolepis; species Notolepis coatsorum. Next base: position 141,012,125 of record NC_140166.1, on the reverse strand, counting down.
GTGAGGACCACAAATAAGCCAACAGCCAGGCACGGAAGATCAAAAGGTATAACCTTGTGTTTATGGTCCTAGAGAGACGGTTGCCAAAACCAGCAGGATGTAACTCGATCATGTTATTTTGTGTCAGGGCTAAACCACAGCGGTGAGATAAGCAACAGACCACATCTACTTTCAGAGACTCTGTCCAACAAAAAGACAGAGAGCAGTTTGATTACAAGCAATATCTAGTTAAAATTAAGCAATAACAAAAGCTAACAAAATGTAGGACTGGTGGCTTGTCCATCTGAATAAAAGGATATCAAACACTTGGTTTATATTATAACTGGAATTATTGAGCAGATCGTTTGGTATCGTTTGATTCAGTGGATAAGAGGGGCTGAAACTTTACTCCAGCACTGGGACATAATGTCCAAATATGCTGTTATAGTCCAACTGCTGAAACAAGTGTATTTTAATCAATCAAAGACCTTGTGTGACAAACACAGTCGCATTAACCTGGAGGGAGGCTCCCTCCCTCTGGTGCACATTCCAACAAGGGCCTCAGGATTGTTTTTGATTGGCTGAGGGTGTGTGTCCTTCTTGATGACACGGCGAGTAGGGAGGCGGGCCTGGACGGTTTAAATGTCTGTGCCCGGGGGAACACACGACAGACACAAAATGCAGATGGAGATGAAGATGATGATGAGGAGAAATGACCAGAACTGAACACAGGATGAAGGCCCTCTGCTCCGCCATGACAATGATGACTACGACTATGCAAAATGCCAAACGAAGACCAAACCTGCTGAAATAATGATTTTGTAAACACTGGAAACCACCCAGAGAGTGTGTATTATGATATTTCAGAGAGCTTGAAGACTACCACCTTCAGGGAATCTTTTAAATAAAATCTCTATAGAATACCACTCTAACTTGCTCGTGTGGACTCCCGATTCTTCTGCACTACACCTGCACCAGACCGGTGGTCGAACCAGACACGTAGCCACAGGATAAGCAGAGTACTGACCCAGAATATATACGACACTGTCTCTGTGGAGTGACCAGTCCTGAAGCCTGACTGATTAGGGTGTAGGAGGTCATTCTGTAAGAGATAAGCAGTAAGTTGGTTGGATACAGCACGTTCAAGTGTTTTAGAAAGGAATAATAATAATAATAACTTGGATTTATATAGCGCTCTTCATGACACCCAGAGCGCTTCACAGAGTCCATTATTCGTTCATACACAGTCATACCAGTGGTGGTAAGCTACAATTGCAGCCAGAGCTGCCCTGAGGCAGACTCACGGAAGCGTGGCGAATAATAATCGCCTACGGCCCCTCCGACCACCACCAACATTCATTCACATGCATACACATTCATACGAGGCAAGTAGGTTAAGTGTCTTGCCCAAGGACACAACGGCGATGGGATGGACATGGGCTTGAGCGGGATTCGAACCACCAACCCTTCGATCATTGGACGACCCGCTCTACCCCTGAGCCAAAGCCGCCCCACGACGAGGAGAGAAGAGAGACAGGACGGTAGTTGCCTATGACGGTAGGGTTCAGGGATGTTTTTTTTATGAGGGGCGTGACTCTGGCTTGTTTTAGGGAGGTGGGGACCACCCCCGAGTTGAGTGAGGAGTTGATGGTTGCAGTTAGGAATGGGATGATGTCTGGTGCTATGGTCTGGAGGAGTGGGGAGGGTAGCCGGTCCAGCTGGCATGTAGTCGGGCGGTTCGACGTTACCACTGTCAGGGTCTCGGCTTCTGTAATGGGAGAGAAAGATGACAGAGTGAAGGATGAGGTTCTCGATTCAGCATTTGGAATGGGTGGGGGTTAGGAGAAGGAGCTGCGGATGTTCTTCACATTTTCCTCAAAGAAGATCGCAAAGTCTTCGGCAGAGAAAGATGAGGGGGGGGGGTGGGGGGGCAGTGAGGAGGGAGGACATGGTAGCATGCAGTTTGCGTAGATTCTTGGCAGAGGCCTCGATCCTATGGTGAAATAAAGAAGCTTTGGCATTAGTAATGGTTTTGGAGAATGTTAACAAGAGGTTGTATGTGTCGATGTCAGCAGTGAGGCGTGACTTTCTATACTTCCTTTCAGCTGCTCTCAGGACCTGTCTTTGTTCTCTCACTGGATCTGTCAGCCATGGACTGGGTGGGGAACGGCGGGCAGGTTTCTCAACAAGGGGACAGAGCTTGTCGAAGGAGGTTGTAAGGGCTGAGAGGAGGGTGGAGGTTGCCATCTCTGTGGAGAGAGCAGAGAAGGTGTCACTCAAAGGTAGAGCGGATAGTATGTCAGAGGAGAGGGTGGAGGGGGATAGGGAGGCCAGGTTGCGTCTGAGTGAGACGGTTTGAGTTGGGGTGAAGACCTTTCGGTTAAGCATGAGAGTTAGTGAGAAGGATATGAAGGAATGGTCAGATACATGTAGGGGAGTTACCGTGGTGTTAATGATGCTGGAGTTACGGGAAAATATGAGATCCAAAGAGTTGCCTGCTTTGTGGGTGGGAGGCATGGCAGTGGGAGTCAGGTCAAACGATTGTAGGAGGGAGACTACTATGACTGACTGAGATGAGTCAGGCAGGTTGAAGTCGCCCAATAGAAGGAGAGGGGTACCATCTTCCGGTAAGGAGCTTAGAAGCATGTCCAGCTCATCTGTGAAGTGGTTAACCTTTCACTACCACACTACAGAAGGTTAACCTTTCACTACCACACTACAGAAGGTTATATAGCGTACTTGCATCGCGTCCCGCTCTTAAGCCATACCGAGATATACCGCATCTCATGTACCTATTGTACTCCATCAACGAATAAACCCAAAATACACCCCTTACCTGCCAGGCCCGCCCCTTATTGGCGTGCTACATAGGACTGGGCATGGCCACCACTCACTCTTCCTCTAATTTCGTTTCCATCATAGCGGATGCAAGTCGCCCTATGCAACTAGTTGATTTGAAAAAGTTTAGATAATATTGGGTACTTACGGAGATTTGCTTACCCCTGGCATCTTCGGGGTATGTTCCAACGACACGTCGGGTCTATTCTGATGTTCCCTCGTCTTGTGGCAGCAGATTGAGGAAACAGCGTGCGAGGTTGGCTATCGAGCCGGCTCACACACAGGTGAGCCCTGTGTCATCAGGCATTGATGCTAGTGTTAGTAATGCTGGTTTGTTTTGTTACACAACCGAGTTGTGTGTCGGCGCCAGGGGCGGGATGGTTTGGTGAACGTTCCACTGAAGTGGACAGGTTCCAAGCGATCCTGGAGCGTGCTGCTGAAACACTAATGCTAACGCTAAAGGATAATGCTAATGCTAAATGCTAACACTACTGCTGACATGCTGGGCACTGTTTTAATGTTCCCCGCCGTGGGATGTTGCCGCTTTTCCCTCCTCTTAAACCGGTTCATTGATGAAGGTCAGTCGGTAGCTAATGTGGGGGGTTTTGCTGAGTCCTATATTTCCCTTTATGGGTAAATGGGTTGACAACAGGGTGCAGGGCGGGTGTGCCGTGGCTAGGTAGCCTAGCCAGGTAGCATCGATCCTGTGCCTCGGCGGGGCTGGACGGTGCCCCACCCGGGAGCCGATGCTTGAGAGCGAGTCGGCCCAGCGGGTGGCAGTAGAGCTATACTGCTGATGGAATTTAGCGGCGGCCAGTGTTGTGGCTCAGCTGACTGTTTTCTGTCCACATTAGCGTCGAACGCTATGCTATAGTGGGGCTACTGTTTTTGTTCTGTCTCTCTCCTACGGGAATGTTTGTCTATGCTACAATCTTCCCTCCTCTCAACCATTCATGCTGACGGTCAATCGGTGTCTACTGGGGGAGTAGTGCAGGGGGGGCTTTGTTTACCTTCATGGGTAAATGGGCTGAGGTCTAGGGCTGGTGTGCTGTTGTGAATATTATGAATGAATGCGGGACTGGTTCTCTCTGGTCCGCCTCCCCTTAACGTTGTGTACTGTACATGGGCTTGCCCATTCTACAGTATGTTCGTGGTGTTAGTTCATTTATTCATTAACCCCTTCATGGTGCACACCACAGTGGAGGTTGCTGTTTACACCCACCACTGGTGCTCCGTGTTAGCATCAGTCCTTAGCTTTTGACATGTTGAAACAGTGCCCCGCCCGGCCGACGCCATGAGGTTGGTCGGCCCGGCGAGTGGATGGTGGGCTGCTAAAGCCTGTACCGCCACGGTATGGAATTGGCAGCGATTAGAACTGTGTTCGAATTGCTGTTTTTTCTATCAACAAATGGTGTCTGGTGGCGGGGCCTTGAGGGCCAGCCGACGTCGACACATCGCGCGAGGTTGTTGACGTTATTAGCTTTGACCCAGCCGCAAGCTATAACAGCTTAGGGCTCCCCTCTCCGCAGAGGATTTTGGTCTTCCGCTGGAGCGCGGGCGGTATTTGTCCTAGGCCCCACACCGCCTCACACCGCGCAGCCAGAAGAAGAGAGAGCACGGCCTCATCAGCGGCGATGACGAGGCCCTCGACAGGCGGCCATGTTTTCCCCCGCCAGAGGTATCCTGGGCGTTGAATCGACAGGTGTCCACAAGGCCAACAGCCTTGGCGGCCGAGGGATCGGCCATGTTGGATGGGCTCGGCTTGGAATATACAAGCCGTCGCCGTCCTGCCGCGAGCAGCCTGCTCTCCGATCACTCCCTCCCCCAACACCAGCGAAAAAAGGGGGCTCTGATTGTTTCCTTTGGCTGCGGGCCGCGTGCCTTCGTTGAAGCGCGGGCAGCCCCACTTTTCGCTTCTCATGGGGACAGGGGCTGACACCCAGTTGATGGCTGAGCCTGGGTCTGTCTGTGAGAATGTAGTGCTGTCAAGCGGCTCCCACACCATAAGCTGTGTTGGTTGAGCCTGGTGTTACGTCTGTCAACTATAGGTGTTGTCAGCAGGGGGGCTCGAAACCTTTTGAGGCACACAGTGCGGGCTTCCCCGGCCTCGCCTTCGCCAGGCCAGGTATCATGTTGGTGCCTCCCACTCCCGCGAGATCGGCAGTGGTCTGAAAAGAAGAGGTGCGCGTGATTTAGGTGGTAGTAATATCACTGCAGGGCTACGGTGTGTAGGAACCCATGGGGTCCTCACGCCTTGCATGTCCGGCTGCAGAACAACTCCTCAGCATGTTCTGGAGGGGTGTTCAGTGGGGGGGCTTTTGTCACCTAGATTGATGTCAGCTTCCCCCGTATCAAACCGGCCCTTTCTGTCGGGGTCCCCCCTTGGGTGCGATTGCCTCGTGGGTAGTGTCAGGTTCCGACCCGACTCCACGGAACGCTCTGCTCGCACGGGTCCAGGGTTGGCTACGCACAGCGGGTGGGACCGGGCCGCCTATCTACAGTTCCTTGCGGACCTGCGCCACATGGCGGCGGGTGCGTTGGGAGTGTCATCACATATGGCTACGGCAGTACCATATGTCGAGGTGGATGGAGAGAATGCTGAGGCGAGGACTTGTATTTAAAACACAACCCCACCCGTTTTCGGGGTTGGTACAGACCCTATTGTCAGGGTCACCAGCAGTGACAGCTCTGGTCGACGAGATCTGATCTCTGTGGACGAAGCAAGCCATCGTCGTGGCGTTTTCCTCCCGGTGTTCTCTGGTGCCTGAGAAATCGGGAGGGGGGGGGGGGTGTCAGACCCATGTTGGACCATGGGAAGGTTCAGTATTTTTTGGATTGTATCCTACCTGTTGAACACTGTCAGGTGGGGGTCTGGTTCTCCTCCATAGACCTGTAGGATGCGTGTTCGCATTCCCGATCTTCCGTCCTAGGGCTTACCTACGCTTCCTTACAGGGTTAGCGTATGGGTACCAGGGGCTGCCGTTCGGCTTTTCTCTGGCTCCCCGCATCTTCACCAAGTGCGTGGAGGCCGCACTGGGGCCTCTGCGTCGTCAGGGGTTACGAAGTGTATTCTGCCCTGCCGACGTTCTGGTCCTTGGCGGTCGAGGTGGATCGTCAGGTCTCATGCCAGGCAGGGTTCCTACCAGCCTGGGGTTGCTGTAGACTGGAAGTGGAGTACTCCTCTTCCCAGTCAACAGGGGTGGAGTGCTATGGGTATCCCTCTCGGAGCGTGTTGCAACACGCTCGATACGACGTCAGTGTCGTATATCGACAGACAGGGAGGAGTACGCTCCCCCCGTCTGCACCGGGCGGCGGGCGGCTGGCTATGGGCGTCCTCCATCTGCGCGGCCTGAGGGCTCCCCACATCCCCGGCAGGGTGAATGTGGGTACAGGTGTAATGTCGCGGGGAGGTCCTCATCCTGACGGGTGGGGATTACGTCCGGACATAGCCAGGCAGGTCTGGGACCGATGCCGTGCCACCTGGGCTTCTTTCCCCATACATCTGTTAGGTCAGTTGTTGGGGCGGGTACGTTGAGGAGCACAGGTCCTTGATCCTGATTGCGCCGGACCGGGGCGCAGCTGTGTGGTTCCCGGTCCTGATCCAGCTACTGGTAGCTCCGCCATGGCCTATTCCTTGGTCGGCGAAGGCCCTCACTCAAGCACACGGGTCGCTGTTCAGCACCCGGTGTTGTGCCAACGTCTGATGGTTTGGCTGGTGAGAGGGTAAGTCTGGAGAGGATGGACCCTTCTGTGGTTGATACCATCCGGAATGCGCATGCTCCCTCCACTGTCGCACTTTACGCGGGCAGATGGTGTATGTTCCAAGAGTGGTGTAAGGCGGGGGGGCAGGGACCGATGTCCTGCCCCCTGGATATTGTCCTTGTTTACGTCCAGTCTCTCCTTGATAGACTGTCGGCTTCGACGGTGAGGGTATATGGAGCAGCTATATTCTCTTATCATGAGGGATTTGAGGGTGATGTTTTGTTCAGCCACCCTCTTGTGAAGCGTTTCCTGCTTGGCGCCCGACGCGTTAAGCCGGTAAAACGCTCTTTGGCTCCGAGTTGGGATCTTCAATTGGTCCTCGGTCGGTTGTCCTTGGCCCCGTTTGAGCCTCTTGAGCAAGCGCCGTTGGAACAGCTGTCATTCAAAGACCGCGTTCTTGCTGGCCGTCACCTCCGCTGAACGCCTGGGTGAGCTTTGTGCTCTCTCGGTACGACCAGAGTGCCTGTCTTTCGTTCCGATTGCGGTGCCACTCTGCGGCCTAATCCTGCCTTCGTGCCTATAAATATCCGGAGTTCCTTCCGCTCCAGGGATATTGTGGTTCAGGCGTTTCATCCACCTCCTCATGCTAGTGAGTTGGAAGCGGGCCTTCACCTGTCATGTCCGGTCCGGGCTTTGGGGATTTACCTCAGCCGTACTCAGGGCCTCGGGGCTACCGTTCAGTTTGTCTGTTACGGTGGTTCTCGTGCTGGTAAGGCACTATCGAAACAGCGCCTGTCCCGTTGGTTGTGCGAGGGCGTTGCCCTTTGCTACACGTTGGCCGGGCTGGCTCCCCCTGGGGGCGTCAGGGCGCACTCCACTCGTGGGGTGGCAGCCTCTGCCGCTCTGCTGGGTGGGGCCTCGGTGGAGGACATCTGTGCTGCAGCTTCATGGTCCTCCCCGGGTCCCTTCGTAAGGTTTTACCTTATGGACATGACCGGGGGTTCTGTCTCCCAGGCGGTTCTGAGGTCTGTGGCCTCTCCTGCTTCCCGTCTATGGTGGGGTAGCAGGGGTGTGTGGGTATGGGCCACAGTGTGTTGTGTCACACGTGGTTCCGCCTGTGCTGTGTGTTCAAGGGGTTCTAGTTCCCTCTTGTTCGCACTCGGGTGGAGTTGACTGCGCCCCCTCTTCATTAGGAAGGATGGGGTGACGGGACTCCCCTTCCCCCTTGATGTGGGCTTACGGGTCCTCAGGGGGTGCATCTGTCGGGCCTCGCGTCCGCTCTACCCCATATCTCGGTATGGCTTAAGAGCGGGACGAGATGCAAGTACGCTATATAACGACCTGGTAATGAAAGGGTTAACCTTCTGTAGTGTGGTAGTGAAAGGGTTAACTGTCGGTAGTGTGGTAGTGAAAGGGTTAACAACAGGTTATGTATATAACCTAGTTATATGAGTACTGGCTAAGCGTCCCGCTCTTAGCGTGCCCTGTGTTCCCTTGGGGAAACTTTTCTTTGGAAACGATTTTTTCCGAGGAAGAGTGAGTGGTGGCCATGCCCAGTCCTATGTAGCACGCCACTAAGGGGCGGGGCCTGGCAGGTGAGGGGTGTATTTTGGGTTTATTCGTTGATGGAGTACAATAGGTACATGAGATGAGGTATATCTCGGTATGGCTTAAGAGCGGGACGCTTAGCCAGTACTCATATAACTAGGTTATATACATAACCTGTTGTTAACCCTTTCACTACCACACTACCGACGGTTAACCCTTTCACTACCACACTACAGAAGGTTAACCCTTTCATTACCACATTACATAAGGTTAACCCTTTCACTACCACACTACAGCCGGTTAACCCTTTCACTACCACACTACAGACGGTTAACCCTTTCACTACCACATGTCAAATGGTTAACCCTTTCACTACCACATTACAGAAGGTTAACCCTTTTCACTACCACACTACAGACGGTTAACCCTTTCACTACCACACTACAGAAGGTTAACCTTTCACTACCACACTACAGAAGGTTAACCGTTCACTACCATACTACAGAAGGTTAACCCTTTCACTACCACACTACAGACGGTTAACCTTTTCACTACCACACTACAAACGGTTAACCATTTCACTATCACACTACAGACGGTTAACCCTTTCACTATCACACTACAGACGGTTAACTGTCTGTAGTGGGGTAGTGAAAGGTTAACCTTCTGTAGTGTGGTAGTGAAAGGGTTAAGTATTCATTGGAAGCATTTGCTTCACCAAAAAAAATGCAGATTTACTTTGCACATTTTCTCATAATACTGTACATACAAAAGCTCTAAAGCGTTTTGCCCACATTCATTTAGTTTGACAGTTATTGAGAGTAAATTAGATTACATTAGATTCAAATGTATTGTCATCATACAGCACAGGTACAGTACAACGAAAAGAGGTTTGGCATCCAACCATAGTGCAAATGTAACAGGAAAGTGTGACAGTATAGTAATGTACAGGTGATTAAACTGGGTATAACATATATAAATGAGTACTACTGAGTAATAGTGCTAATCAGATGTATGTACAGAGTTGTAGTATTAATATGTACAGTGATACAGGTATAAAGACACTATGGCAGTAAGTCATACTGGCCAGCAGCGTAACTAGTAAGGGTAGGTAAAGGATATATATATATTAGTGCTGTCAGGCGATTAAACAAATTAATCTAATTAATTACAGGATTTGTAATTAATTAATCTAATGAATCACATTTTAATCGCATAACCATTTTATGCCTAATATTCTATATTCTATAATCATATTTCAAATTGCATGTGTCCGGATGGCAGAATTCAGTACTGTATCTACAAAACCTTCTGTTTAATCATCTTCCATCTATTAATTTGCTTAGATTTTTCAGGTCTTGTCAATTTGAGCATAGTGTTATTCACAGTCAAAGATAAAAATTTTTTTTATTGATATTCTCATTTGGTTCATTACAATTTACTCAAGCCTAGTAACAGACACAGTATTTCTGACACTGGGAATACATTCCCTGAGATCCATAGATGTCCCTAGAATCAGATACCAAGAACATGCAAATAGCCATATAAAAAAAAAAGTCTGTAAATGTGTATTCTATGTTCTTATGGAATGAATGAGATAAAAAATATATATATATATATATGGTAAGAATGAATAATATATATACGGTATATACAACATTATTGTACATGCTATCATACAAAGTTATTATAAAGAATTATATGCAGGTTTATTCAGACAGATATGGATATATATATATATAAATATAAATGTATACTGTATACATTGTATATACAGTACTATTGTACATGCTATCATACAGAGTTATATGGGTAGACTCAGGGGTGTAGCTCCAGATTCTGGGCCCCATGAAAGAATGTATTTGTGGGCCCCCAGTGAATGCGAGCGTGCGCAAGCGCGCGAGCGGAATTTTTTTTGCCCATTTTTTTTATTGATGGAAACGCATAATATGGTTTTTACCTATACATTCGGATCAGCAGTTCAGCACCTGCACTGTTGGTGGGTCAGACCCGGCGCCATGGGCGGGCATTAGGGGGCCGGGCCCGCCCACTGAGTCAGCTGTGCCCACCCTGGTAAAAAAAAAGAAAAAAAAATGTGTCAATCAAAGTCGACTATACAAATCCTTAGTCGGGGACAGCCCTAGTGGGCACTGATGTCAACAACAACACTACTGAAGCTAGCACGGCACTCTGTGAGAATTATTTTTCTACCCTCAAGAACGTCTTTACAGAACATCGCCTTAGTATGCTTCATTGACGCAAGGCGAATTTAATTCAGTTGGCATTTGAGAAGGACTTAACAAAAAAGTTCAGGAATGAGTCGAGGGGCAGTGTTTTAAGAAGATTTCACTCTGTCCCCAAACGTCACTTGCCGCTCTACTAATGATGGTGAGTAGCCTGTGGAGGAATTTTGTTTGCTTTTTTATGCACCTTATTTTTTTTAGTTCAGTTCAGTTTGTCAGTGAATTTAGAAGTGTTGAATAAATGGAGACTTTTCAAAGATATAGAATAGAATAGAATAGAATAGAAATGTATTATCCTGAGGGAAATTTGACACTGCAAATCACTCAACATTAAACATTTAGACAGAACAAGTCACGAATAAGAATAACAAAACAAATGGCCTAAGAATAGAATAAAATGAAATAGAATAAAAATAGAATAAAAGATACAGTAAATAAATACAGAAAAAATATACTGAAGTCTACAGTAGGTGTAATATTGCACAGTGCTGTTTAAAAAGTAAGAGTCCAGGGCCCTCATGCATCAACGTGTTCTACGCACAGATCTGTGCGTAACCCGTGCGTACGATCATTTCTAAGCAAAGAGTGGGATTCATCAATTTCGATTTGAACTTGACTTCGTGCGTACATCTACGCACATTTCAGACCTGGCGTACCTAGCTCCCAGTGGTAGAATATATTATTACAACAAGGAAATGAGCTTCTGTGCATAATAACACTGGATGTTCTGTATGAACCGTAGTTCATTATAGTTCATTGTAAGATAGCAACAGTAGTGTAATTATGGTCAAAACCCTATAAATAGCATTTGGAATAATAGATCTTTCTCTCAGAATGAATGCAGCATGTCATATATGTTACGATGAATTGAAAATGGGGGACCCTGATGTAAACAAGACGAAAGTCTTTCTCTGGTCTGCATCCCCTTAACAATTGTATGTATTGAGCTGTACTGTACTGTACCCATTCTGCAATCTGTTAATAAAGTTTTCATTCATTCATTCATTCATGGTTTATATAGCGTTATCGGAATATACGGGGTGTAGGCTACTGACTGACTGCGCTCCGCGTAGCTTGATTGATTGATTGATTGAAAAGTGTATTAACAGATTGCAGAATGGGTACAGTACAGTACAGCTCAGTACATACAATTGTTAATTGGGGATGCAGACCAACTTTCGTCTTGTTTACATCAGGGTCCCCCATTTTCAATTCATCATAAATCATAAAGTTCAACTCGTTATTATTTTGCGCACAGACCGCCGAAACACGGGAACGTTTTGATTATATTTAAAAGGCTTTACGTTAAACGAAACAAGTGGAATTTCGAAGCTGTAAGCAGAATAAGTCATATGAATATAGTGTTCTTCCCCCTTTTTACTGTACAAGAAAGAATAGAAAACGCATTGCAATGACACCATGCAGATAGTGGACAGACTATATGATGGGATTCAAGTTCATGTATTGAAAGGCAGGATACATCATACATGCAGTGAGATTCATTGTTCTATGCTCTCGTATTATATTGTTTATATAGGCTACCCAATACTGACATCAAAATAGATTGTAGTATGCCTCTAGAAATCATATGCAGCAGGTAGAAAATTGACGGGAGATCCATCGCGATTTGGAATAGAATTGAGGAGAACTTTAATCCGTGGGTATTAATCAAACAACACGGGAAAAGGCAGTCATATTCCAGCGCGGTCTTTATTAGCCGACAACAAAATAGATGCCTCTAAAAATCATATAGCCAATCGAACACAACTAATAAAGGCATTCATACAGCACGGTTATAATGACACACAACCAGCGCCAAACAGTGGTCAACGAACGGTCTTTATTAGTATTTTGAGCTGTCCAGGCAGAATTGCAGCAATGGTTTTAGGGAGCCGTTGATATCTGACATCACCGTTTACAAGTCCGCCTTTTATTTATCCCATAAATCATAATACGCGATAGTGTCTTCTTGGTTCGACAGCAGTGAATTCTCCGTGGAGTTTCTCGGAGTCCCGCTCGGGTCGGTCCATTATTTCACATCCCATGGGGGGTGTTTCCTCATTTTCATGACCATATATGGATAATCATGCACGAGCATTGACGGTAGAACAAAGTGGTATTCATCAACACGGAGGACCATAGAGCCTGCGTACGCACGTGTGATGAATGCCGACTTCCCTGTGCGTACGCTAGTTCTACATTCCGTGCTTACGTGTGGAAGTAGGTCAAGTTCAAAGTCCACGTTGATGCATGAGGGCCCTGGAAGATGGTAACTGTCACTCTGTGCTCAGTGATGCAGTGAGGCACAGTGATGCATTGTATAGTCTGATGGCTGTCGGAATGAAGGACTTCCCGTGCCGTTCAGTGCTGCATTTAGGTAGTGTGAGCCTATAACATGCTCCTCCTGTCAGCCAAGTCTGTGTATAGTGGGTGGGAGGGGTTTTCCCTGATGGCCTGGAGCTTAGCAAGGTTCCTCCTCTCCGCCACCCTCGCTAGAGTCCAGCTCCACCCCAACCACGCTACTGGCCTTCGTGACCATCTTATCCAGCCTGTTTGTGTCCCCTGCTCTCAGTCCGCTGCCCCAGCAGGTCTGTTATCCTTTCAGTCTGTTTTTTTTTTACAAGTGAATGTTCTTAAGAGAAATTTGATTTTTCAATTGCCTCTCTGATGTTTAGTTCAGCACCGTGGGCAGCGCCAAGCAAGCCACAGCGTCGTTGTCCCAGCTGAAACGTATAAAAGGTAACCTGTGTTGAAAAACTATTGTGCCCCCCCGAGAACATTTTATGCCCCCCCACTCATTTGTTTCTGCAGCCTGGTCTGTGGTGGGTGAGCCTAGTAAAGGATGTCGCATTGCGTTCATCTTCAATGAATGGACCAATGCAATAGTCTACCAAAGCCCCCCCTCTCTCTCTATATATATCTCACACACACACACACACACACACACACACACACACACACACACACACACACACACACACACACACACACACACACACACACACACACACACACACACACACACACACACACACACACACACACACACACAGACACACTTCAGAAACAAACATAGTATCAGGGGGGGACCCTGATGTAAACAAGACGAAAGTCTTTCTCTGGTCTGCATCCCCTTAACAATTGTATGTATTGAGCTGTACTGTACTGTACCCATTCTGCAATCTGTTAATAAACTTTTCAATCAATCAATCAATCAATCAATCAATCAATGAGAGCATCAATAATACACCTGAGTGATGTCTAGTAAAAAAAAAAAAAAAAAAAGGCTTTTTTTTTTTTTGGGCCCCCTCCCAGTGCTGGGCCCTTGGAATCATCCTAAGCTACCCCCCCCCCCCCAGCTACACCCCTGGGTGTAGTGACCTCACCTCTATAGTATATAACCAGGTGTAGTGACCTCACCTCTCTAGTATATAACCAGGTGTAGTGACCTCACCAAATTTTTTATTTTATTTTTTTTCATACAGTCAACATATTCTTAAATAATAGCGCTGCCCGAGGCTGGGCATGATACAGTCAACATATAGCAAGAGAGAGAGCGAGAGAGAGCTCCCGGTCTACAGTCAATATACAGTGTACAGAGAGAGAGAGAGAGAGAGAGAGAGAGAGAGAGAGAGAGAGAGAGAGAGAGAGAGAGAGAGACACACATTGGAAATAAATTGAAATGCTATTTGGCCCTAAACAGAGAGTACACAGTGGCAGAATACCTGAGCACTGTGACTGAAGATCCTTGACTAGGTACAGACTCAGCGAGCACAGCCTAGCCATCGAGAAAGGCCGCCATAGGCAGACTGTGTGTGTTAGAAAGAGAGAGAGAGAGAGAGAGAGAGAGAGAGAGCATGTGTGTTTGTGTGTTAGAGAGAGAGAGCATGTCTGTGTGTCGTGTGTGTGTGTGTTAGAGAGAGAGCATGTATGAGAGAGATAAGCAAAGATGAGCCCCTAAAGGATATTCAACTTTTAATGGAAGAACAAAACAGAAGGAAAAGATAACTTCACAAAGGCAACATGAATATACATAGATCCAAAAGGACAAAGATCAACACTTAAATCCAAAGAGAAGAGGGTCTATACCAGAGAAAACAAAGTAGCAAGGAGCCAATGGCCGACATCAGCTAAATAGGCTAACTGCAAATAGAGTAGCCAGGTACTGACACCAGGCCACACACAGCTTTGGCCAACGCTACCCAAGCTACACAAACGACCAAGACAATTCACACACAGCACATGTCGTATCTCCAAATGTTGTGAAGTAACATATGTTTTGCCTGGAAAAAAACATTGTTATTAACAAAACATTCGGGAGGGGAAGGAAGGAAGAGTGGGGTAATGTCCAATGGACATCTTACCTGCACCAAGGAATGCAGGGCGAAAGGCCGCAACACAGGTCTCCACGTTGACGAAAGGCCTCTCGCTGGCGGGACAAAAAGAAGCTATGGCCGGAGCCTTGTCATGGTGCAGTCAAAGATGATGTCGTAGTCAGAGTGCCAGGGCCTGCTATTCTCACGGCTAATGTCAATGGTCGTAGCACAAGCTAACAGCTAACTCTAGGCTAACTGATAGCATCAAGCTAACGTTCCCAGCCGAGCGAAAACAAGCAGCTAACGTCGTAGCTAAACAGCTAACTGGCTAACAGTTAGCTCAACCCGGCTATCGCTAACCATTAGCTAACGCAGAAGCAAGCTATGCGGCTACCACTGAAAAACTGTACAACGTGAGAAAAGCAATACAGGCCAACACTTCAGACAGCTGCTGTGTTTTCCTCTTCTCATACGAAGAGAGAAGGGAAAAAGAAGGCAATACACGTCCCACTACAGAGTGGTGTTTACCATAGCGGTGCCGGCAACAAGTCCCTCGCGGACTATAGCCGACTTGAGCATGGAGATATTCTCATAATGAAACACCAAGCTCACCTCCCTCGCACCAGGTGCTGACACCAGGCCACACACCGTTAGCTACTAGTACTACAACAGCTAGTCGGCCCGTTTGGCTCCCGAGAGAGAGAGAGAGAGAGAGAGAGAGAGAGAGAGATATCCACGGCGGGAATAGAATAGAGCATGCATTAAAAACTCACCAAACGTCCAAGAGGATGGAGACAACCACGTGGAGTTTACATTTACATTTACATTTAGTCATTTAGCTGACGCTTTTATCCAAAGCGACTTACAAGTTCTGTACGACAAGCCATCAGGAAGGGCACAACTCTATCAGCTGAGCAACAATGTTCATCCAAGTGTTGAGTGCTACTGTGTAGGTTAGTTTATTAGGACAAGTGCATGACAGTACGGTTAGTTAGGGTTAGATTTTTTTTTTTTTTTTTTTTTTTTTAGATAATGGTTGAAGAAGTGCGTCTTTAGTTGACGGCGAAAGATTGGACGTGATTCGGCTGTCCTAACTGGGGTGGGTAGTTAATTCCACCATTGTGGGGCAAGGACTGAGAATAGGCGACTTCTCTTTGATAACCCTCCCGGAGCTTGGATAGGAGTAGGTCTGAGGCGGCCAGAAGATGCAGAGCGTAGGGGTCTTGAGGGTGTGTAGTTAGAGACCATTGACCGGAGGTAGGCGGGAGCGGTTCCCTTTGCCGCACGGTATGCTAGGTCGAGGGCCTTGAAGCGGATTCGTGCAGCAATGGGGAGCCAGTGCAGGTCCCTAAGAAGTGGGGTGACATGGGCCGACTTCGGTAGGTTTGAGATCAGGCGGGCCGCTGCGTTCTGAATGAGTTGAAGAGGCTTAGTGGCAGTGGCCGGGAGGCCAGCGAGCAGTGCATTGCAGTAGTCGAGGCGGGAGATGACTGTTGATTGGACGAGGAGTTGGGTGGCTTCTTTTGTCAGGAAGGGGCGGATCCTTCTGACGTTGCTCAGGAGGAATCGGCAGGTTCTGGTCGTCGCTGCGATGTGAGCAGAGAAGTTCAACTGGTCGTCGAGGACAACACCAAGGTTCTTGGCGGTCGGGGACGCAGTCACAGCTGCATTCTCGACTGTGATTGAAAGGTCGGTTAGGGGGGAGGATTTGGCCGGCAGGTGGAGCAATTCTGTTTAGCTTAGGTTCAGTTTGAGGTGGTTGGACGTCATCCAGGCGGAGATGTCGGACAGACAGGCCGAGATCCGCTCAGAGACGTGGATATCTGAGGGAGGGAAGGAGAGGAAGAGTTGAGTATCGTCGGCATAACAATGGTAGGAGAAGCCATGAGACGTGATAATGTTACCCAGTGATTTAGTGTAGAGGGAGAAGAGAAGGGGTCCTAAAACCGAGCCCTGGGGGACACCCGTCCGCAGGGGGCGGGTGGCCGACAGGGTCCCTCTCCATGACACTTGGTAGGAGCGGTCATTGAGGTATGATGACAGCCATGTCAGCGCAGAGCCAGCCACTCCCATTCCTGCGAGGGCCGCAAGGAGGATCTGGTGGTTGACTGTGTCGAAGGCTGCAGATAGATCTAGGAGAATCAGGACAGAGGAGAGGCCTTTCGCTTTTGCTAAGTGAAGTGCCTCTGTGACCGCAATGAGGGCTGTCTCTGTGGAGTGACCAGTCCTGAAGCCTGACTGATTAGGGTCAAAAGACAAAGTTCATCTGCCGAACGACCGTCCTCTTCATCTTGGCATAACAATGCTGCACGCGCTGTCTCTAGGTTAGCTAATAGATCCCTAATAGATAGTGTGTACGTAAATGAAAATGTATGTGTCTGATAAAGAGATAGGTATATATGGATGAAAAGGCATGTGTCTGATAGGGATATATTATTAAAATATTGTATAATTGGCTGATATGAACAGGTATTATTGTATTGTATTATGAATTCATAAGGCGTATATATTTTTATCTTGTATTATGAATTTGATTAGGGTTTTTATTGTTGTTTTAATTGTCTGTATGACATGTAAATGTTGTGAGTGTATAAGGGTTTTTATTGTTGTTTTAATGGTCTGTATGTCATGTAAATGTTATGAGTGTATAAGGGTTTTTATTGTTGTTTTAATTGTCTGTATGATATGTAAATGTTGTGAGTGTATACGTCTGTAACTGTATTTTATGTGTTATGGACCCCAGGAAGAATAGCCCCAGCACTGCTGTGGCTAATGGGGATCCAAATAAACTTAAACTTAAACTTAAACGCTAGTTAGCCTTTAGCTAAGCTAGCTACTAGCCGACATCATGGCTATATCCCGACTGAACCACACGTTAGCACTCAATATTATAACGTAGCTAAAGCTAACTAGCTGTCCCTGTCTTTAGCCGGGATGGCTAGCCTGACTGAACTGTCTAACATGCAACAACTTTCATCTTCAGTCCATCTGCCGAACGATGTCCTCTTCATCTTGGCTGGCATAACCTCCAATGCTGCACGCGCGAAATAGTCAGACGCTACCTTACCTGTAACCCCTCCCCTCATTGAAACCAATTCTGCTGCCTGCAGAGCCTCAGAGCTGCCTGCAGAGCCTCAGAGCCAGGAACAAGTCAGACACATTCTACAAACGTGTCTAATGTGAAATATATAAGCATATAAGCAAAACTAGATTTTAGGTCTGTGATGAAAAAGGGCCTCGCGGGAAGGGGGGCGTCGCAAAAAAATAAATAAATAAAAAATAAATAAATAAAAGAAATAATAAATAAAAAATATTTTGTTTTTTATTTTCTTTTTTTTGTGCGAGGCCCCCCTTCCCGCGAGGCCCTGTGCGACCGCACTGCTCGCACACCCCCTGAGGCGGCCCTGTCTCTAGTATATAACCAGGTGTAGTGACCACACCTCTCTAGTATATAACCAGGTGAAGTGACCTCACCTCTCTAGTATATAACCAGGTGTAGTGACCTCACCTCTCTAGTATATAACCAGGTGTAGTGACCTCACCTCTCTAGTATATAACCAGGTGTAGTGACCTCACCTCTCTAGTATTGGGCAGCCGTAGCCGCCTGCCGTGGGGGAGCATGGTGAAGAGGCCGTGACCCGGGTGGGAGAGCATGGTGAAGAGGCCGTGACCCGGGTGGGGGAGCATGGTGAAGAGGCCGTGACCCGGGTGGGGGATGAATGAATGAATGAAAACTTTATTTAACAGATTGCAGAATGGGTACAATACAGTACGGCTCAATACATACAATTGTTAAGGGGATGCAGACCTGAGAAAGACGTTTGTCTTGTTTCCATCAGGGTCCCCCATTTTCAATTCATATAGACATATATGACATACATGACATACAGATAGTCAGTACTGCTACATCTATACATTTATGACATATCAGATTTGCAAATACAGTACTGTTTGTGATACAGAAGGAGTCAAGAAAAGGGAGTATATACATTTGACGTAGAAACTGTACATTGGAGGAGGTTGGGTGGGGGGGGTTGGGTACATTGGGATATTGACAACCATACTGGGTAATTTACATTGGAGGTGGTTGGGGGGGGGGGGGGGCACACTGTATAAACAAGTAACACTGTACATTGAGGGGGGGGGGGGGGAGACACTGTACAAACAAACACAATTGTACATTGAACTATTGACAAAACCATACTAGGTAAATGACTGTACATTGGAGGGGGTTGGGTTAGGATATTTACAGGGGCCAGTGTTGAATTGCAGTCTCCCGTAGGTGTCCCTTGAGAGAGGTTTTGAAAGTGGGTAGTGATCCACATTCCTTTACAGCTTTGGGTAGGGCGTTCCACATTGATGTGGCATAATTGCGAAACGTGTTTAGTCCCTTATTTGAGCCGAATCTGGGTTTAACATGATTTGTGGAGCTCCCTCTGGTGTTGTGATCGTGGTATTCACTGACCTTTGGGAAGTATTTTGACATGTACATGGGTACCTTGGTCGTGTAGTGTATCTTGTAGACCAGGCCCATTGCAAGTTGTTGTACTCTGTCGTCTACTCTAAGCCATCCTAGGTTGTCGAAGTGGGCAGGGGTGAGGTGGGTTCTAGGAGTAAGGTCAAGCAGTAGTCTGACCAGTTTGTTTTGAGATGTTTGTAATTTTGTTTTTAGCGCCTTTGAGGTGCTTTGGTACCATGAGGTGCAAGCATAGTCGTAGTACCCCTGAATGAGTGCTCCTGCCAGAGTCTTCAGGGTGTTCTTGTTTACCAGAGAGGAGATCCGGTACAAGAATCGAGTTCGTTGGTTGACTTTTTTTATTACATTGGATGCCATTTTGTCACAGGAGAGATTAGCCTCTAGGATGGAACCCAGGTAGGTAATTTCATCTTTCCTTGTGACAATATTGTCACCCACTGTAACTGAGAAGCCGTCGGTCTTGCTGAGTTTGTTATTTGAACCGAAGAGAATGGACTCTGTTTTGCCCATGTGTAATGATAGTTTGTTATCAGCGAGCCATATGCAGATTCTGCCTAGTTCCGAGCTGAGGGTTTTTTCCGGGGAGCATGGTGAAGAGGCCGTGACCCGGGTGGGGGAGCATGGTGAAGAGGCCGCGACCCGGGTGGGGGAGTATGGTGAAGAGGCCGTGACCCGGGTGGGGGAGCATGGTGAAGAGGCCGTGACCCGGGTGGGGGAGCATGGTGAAGAGGCCGTGACCCGGGTGGGGGAGCATGGTGAAGAGGCCGCGACCCGGGTGGGGGAGCATGGTGAAGAGGCCGTGACCCGGGTGGGGGAGCATGGTGAAGAGGCCGTGACCCGGGTGGGGGAGCATGGTGAAGAGGCCGTGACCCGGGTGGGGGAGCATGGTGAAGAGGCCGTGACCCGGGTGGGGGAGCATGGTGAAGAGGCCGTGACCCGGGTGGGGGAGCATGGTGAAGAGGCCGTGACCCGGGTGGGGGAGCATGGTGAAGAGGCCGTGACCCGGGTGGGGGAGCATGGTGAAGAGGCCGTTACCCGGGTGGGGGGCTGAAGTCCACCACCATCTCCACTGTTTTCTGGGCGTTGAGGTCCAGGTTGTTGCAGCTGCATCAGCTCTGCAGCCTCTCGATCTCCCTCCTGTAGGCCGACTCGTCCCCCTGGAGATGAGACCCACCAGGGTGGTATCGTCCGCAAACTTCAGGAGCTTGACCGAGGGGTGCAGAGAGACGCAGCTGTTGGTGTGCAGGGAGAACAGATTCAGATTCCTTTATTGTCGAGCGGCTAAGTGGCGCAGTGGGCAAGGCGCTCGCCACTAACACATGATATGCTGGGTTCGAGCCCAGCTCTCTGCGTTGCTTCCGGCTTGGCTGGTCGTTCATACTAATACAATTGGCAGTATTAGGGGGTGGGAAAGCCGGTGGGTGGGGATCGGACGTTGTGGACAGCGACTCCTACAGGTCGGTTGGTGCGCCTGTACAGCAGAATCAGGAAGTATCGGGGGCAGCATGAGCCTCCCACGCGTTACTCCTCGCCGCTCAGAGATCGCGCTGTACAGGTGAAAAGATGCGACGGCTGCCTCGTGTACCGGAGAGGACACGTGATGCAAGGCTTCGTCCACATTGCAGCCGGCTTGTGGGAGGCATGGCCTAACAACGTTCGATACAGGGGAGGGGAGAATTGGATAATACGAAATTGGGATGGGAGAAAAATAGAAAATGGGGAGAAAAAGTAGATAAAAAAAAAGAAATCCCAAAGCTCTAAACTGTTTTGCACACATTAAATCGGTTTGACAGTTATCAAGAGTTTGAATATGGCCACCAGTGAGGACTTGTGTTGTGTTAATTACAGCTCAATGATATTACCGTAATTCCTCAAATATAGGACGGGTCTTCTATTTACCTCAGCTGCAAAGAGCACCAGGCCTTTATTAGAAAGAGGCAGGCCTTAATTTAAAAAAATTACACTCATGGACATAATCCCTTCATTTTCAGACTTTTATTGCATTATTATTATTATTTGAATTTTTTAATACGTACATTGTCTGTCTACATTTATTTAGACTAGCATTGGTATTTAAATATTGAGTGCAGTTGAGTAATTGTGGGATTAACGTAATTCACACACTGAAGTTGGAACTGTCTATACTAGGTTGTGGGGTCCGGGGACGGTTTAGCGTGTGGTACCTTCTCGACTTCCTCAGTCGAATCG
Source organism: Notolepis coatsorum (assembly GCF_963971535.1). Classification (NCBI taxonomy): domain Eukaryota; kingdom Metazoa; phylum Chordata; class Actinopteri; order Aulopiformes; family Paralepididae; genus Notolepis; species Notolepis coatsorum. Next base: position 140,990,814 of record NC_140166.1, on the reverse strand, counting down.
AGTTGTTGACATGCAGTAGCTTTAGCTACTAACGTTATCATAGCATCATGGTCTGTAATGTGTCAACTGGACAACGCCAGCCTCGTCTGCCAACGCCATATAGATAGCGAACGTTAACGTTTGCAAACGAAGTCAACGTCATCCAGCTGACACCACAGATCTAGATATTATGACAACGTTAGCTAGCGCTAAAGCTAGCGCTAAAGCTAACCAGAGGGAAACGTTAATGTACGGTAGTCAGTGTAGCGGGATGCAGCACTTGATTTCCATTGGCAAGAGTTTATCTCATTCTATATCACGGCACGAAAAATAAAAGAAATACTTTTTTTGCTACCTTATATTAGAGACCGGCCTGTGTTTGTCTAAATGCATCAACACCCCCGGCCATTATGAGAGGCCCCTCCTTTATTGGAGGCCCCTCCTCTATTTGAGGATTTACGGTATGTACACATTTTCTTGTATATAGTATAAACTTTTTTTTTCTTCATCTGATGTCAGTAGATGAGGAGTGAGTAGATGAGGAGTCAATAGATGAGAGGCGTAAAAAAAGAAAAGAAAAAAAAGAAAAGAAAGAAAAAAAAGAGAAAAAAAGAGAGGAGTCAGTAGATGAGAGGAGTCAGTAGGTGAGAAAGAGGGATTCATGTTTTGCAGGAAGAGCTAAGCAGTTGGTTGGCAGGACTCATCAGCTAATAGCTGGAACACACTACAAAAAAACTTAAATATGGAAACGTTTATTTCAATTCGATTGTAAGGAAACTTTAACAAACTCCCTAGAGCACTCATGTAGCTGCTTCTCCGTGTGCTAACACCATGCTGCCACTATTGTTCTGTTGTCTGTCAGTTGTTGTTGTTCAGTTCAGTTCAGTTGTTGCTCTGTATATATGTCCTACCTTTTTAACTCATTCAGCGCCAGGGGTCGCTGTTTACCTCACCGTTGAAATGCCATCGCTTTTTGACATGGGGATACATGGCTGTGTTTGCAGGCCTAGAGCTATATTATATATTATAGCTATGGATCTAATAATATAGTCGATTGTCATTGAGTTTCTTCCGGTCAAGATGCAAAAAACAGATAATTTTTCCATCCATACATTTCCGTTTTATACCGTTGTGAATATGAGTGTAGTTTCAGGGCGGTCTGGTGTAATTTCCAAAATGCTTCGTAATGGCCAGCAACGTGTATTCTAGTAAAAGCGTTATCGTTTCTTCCCTGGACTAGCTACTGTTCTCAAATCAAATTTAGATGATCTGTATTATGTTTCATCATGGATGCATGGATCCATGGACGCTTTGATCGCTACCAACGGAACACGCCACAAACACACTCTCCCGATCGCATGAAATAATGTTTGGATCAACGCGATATTGATACCATTTAGCCCTTACCTTGACCAGGATCTTCATTAATTGATGGACGGATGAATGTAGCGCATTGATCACATACTGTGCCTTCTCTATTTAAATGACCACATAAAACAAGAGGTGGACGCGGGCAAATACTGCGGCATGGTCATGCTGGACCTACAAAAGGCCTTCGACACTGTCAATCACACCATTCTGATTGACAAGCTAAAAGCAATTGGTTTTGATAGTCTATCAGTGAGCTGGATGCAATCCTACCTGGAGGTGAGAGAACAGATGGTGGAGGTAAACGGTACCCTATCCCCCCCCCCCCTCACAGTGAGCTGTGGTGTTCCACAAGGAAGCATACTAGGACTGCTACTGTTCCTAATTTATGCAAATGACATGTCATCAGCTTGTGACTGCAACTTGTTCCTGTTTGCGGACGACTCAGCCCTGCTGGTCTCTGACAAGAACAAGTTACAGGTTGAAAAAACCCTCAGCTCGGAACTAGGCAAAATCTGCATATGGCTCGCTGATAACAAACTATCATTACACATGGGCAAAACAGTCCATTCTCTTCGGTTCAAATAACAAACTCAGCAAGACCGATGGCTTCTCAGTTACAGTGGGTGACAATATTGTCACAAGAAAAGAAGAAATTACCTACCTGGGTTCCATCCTAGAGGCAAATCTTTCCTGTGACAAAATGGCATCCAATGTAATAAAAAAAAGTGGAACACACTACAAAAAAACTTAAATATGGAAACGTTTATTTCAATTCGATTGTAAGGAAACTTTAACAAACTCCCTAGAGCACTCATGTAGCTGCTTCTCCGTGTGCTAACACCATGCTGCCACTATTGTTCTGTTGTCTGTCAGTTGTTGTTGTTCAGTTCAGTTCAGTTGTTGCTCTGTATATATGTCCTACCTTTTTAACTCATTCAGCGCCAGGGGTCGCTGTTTACCTCACCGTTGAAATGCCATCGCTTTTTGACATGGGGATACATGGCTGTGTTTGCAGGCCTAGAGCTATATTATATATTATAGCTATGGATCTAATAATATAGTCGATTGTCATTGAGTTTCTTCCGGTCAAGATGCAAAAAACAGATAATTTTTCCATCCATACATTTCCGTTTTATACCGTTGTGAATATGAGTGTAGTTTCAGGGCGGTCTGGTGTAATTTCCAAAATGCTTCGTAATGGCCAGCAACGTGTATTCTAGTAAAAGCGTTATCGTTTCTTCCCTGGACTAGCTACTGTTCTCAAATCAAATTTAGATGATCTGTATTATGTTTCATCATGGATGCATGGATCCATGGACGCTTTGATCGCTACCAACGGAACACGCCACAAACACACTCTCCCGATCGCATGAAATAATGTTTGGATCAACGCGATATTGATACCATTTAGCCCTTACCTTGACCAGGATCTTCATTAATTGATGGACGGATGAATGTAGCGCATTGATCACATACTGTGCCTTCTCTATTTAAATGACCACATAAAACAAGAGGTGGACGCGGGCAAATACTGCGGCATGGTCATGCTGGACCTACAAAAGGCCTTCGACACTGTCAATCACACCATTCTGATTGACAAGCTAAAAGCAATTGGTTTTGATAGTCTATCAGTGAGCTGGATGCAATCCTACCTGGAGGTGAGAGAACAGATGGTGGAGGTAAACGGTACCCTATCCCCCCCCCCCCTCACAGTGAGCTGTGGTGTTCCACAAGGAAGCATACTAGGACTGCTACTGTTCCTAATTTATGCAAATGACATGTCATCAGCTTGTGACTGCAACTTGTTCCTGTTTGCGGACGACTCAGCCCTGCTGGTCTCTGACAAGAACAAGTTACAGGTTGAAAAAACCCTCAGCTCGGAACTAGGCAAAATCTGCATATGGCTCGCTGATAACAAACTATCATTACACATGGGCAAAACAGTCCATTCTCTTCGGTTCAAATAACAAACTCAGCAAGACCGATGGCTTCTCAGTTACAGTGGGTGACAATATTGTCACAAGAAAAGAAGAAATTACCTACCTGGGTTCCATCCTAGAGGCAAATCTTTCCTGTGACAAAATGGCATCCAATGTAATAAAAAAAAGTCAACCAACGAACTCGATTCTTGTACCGGATCTCCTCACTGGTAAACAAGAATACCCTGAAGACTCTGGCAGGAGCACTCATTCAAGGGTACTACGACTATGCTTGCACCTCATGGTACCAAAGCACCTCAAAGGCGCTTAAAACAAAATTACAAACATCTCAAAACAAACTGGTCAGACTACTGCTTGACCTTACTCCTAGAACCCACCTCACCCCTGCCCACTTTGACAACCTAGGATGGCTTAGAGTAGACGACAGAGTACAGCAACTTGCAATGGGCCTGGTCTACAAGATACACTACACGACCAAGGTACCCATGTACATGTCAAAATACTTCCCAAAGGTCAGTGAATACCACGATCACAACACCAGAGGGAGCTCCACAAATCATGTTAAACCCAGATTCGGCTCAAACAAGGGACTAAACACGTTTCGCAATTATGCTACATCAATGTGGAACGCCCTACCCAAAGCTGTAAAGGAATGTGAATCACTAACCACTTTCAAAACCACTCTCAAAAAACACCTACGGGAGATCGCAATTCGAAACTGGCCCCTGTAAATGTCCTAACCCAACCCCCTCCAATGTACAGTAAATTACCAAGTATGGTTTTGTCAATATTCCAATGTACAGTTTTGCTTGTACAGTTGTACAGTGTCCCCCACCCACCCACCCCTCCTACCCAACCCCCCCCCCCCCCCCCACCCCACCCACCCAACCACCTCCAATGTACAGTCCCCCCCACCCCCCCCAACCCCACCCCACCTACCCAACCTCCTCCAATGTACAGTTTCTACGTCAAATGTATATACTCTCTTTTCTGGACACTTTTTGTATCACACACAGTACTGTATTTGCAAATCTGGTATGTCATAAATGTATAGATGTAGCAGTACTGTCTATCTGTATGTCATGTATGTCATATATGTCCTGATGAATTGAAAATGGGGGACCCTGAAGTAAACAAGACGAAAGTCTTTCTCTGGTCTGCATCCCCTTAACAATTGTATGTGTTGAGCTGTACTGTACTGTACCCATTCTGCAATCTGTTAATAAAGTTTTCGATCAATCAATCAATCAATCAATCAATCAATCAATCAATCAATCAATCAATGGTAGACTGCAAGAAAGTACTGAATGTGATGAGATGTTTGAGAGGGCTGGATTGGGGAGCAAGTAGACCTGCAATGAGAACAATTTATATTAGCCTCATCAGATCACCAATAGAGTCTGGATGTATTATAGGTCTGCAGCAAAGTCTTTCTCTGGTCTGCATCCCCTTAACAACTGTATGTATTGAGCTGTACTGTACCCATTCTGCAATCTGTTAATAAAGTTTTCAATCAATCAATCAATCAATCATTTGTCATGTGGCAGTGAAAGGGTTAACCTTCTGTATTGTCACAGTGAAAGGGTTAAACATTTGGTAGTGTGGTAGTGAAAAGGTTAAGAGAGGGGGGTTTGAAAGGTGCTACATTATAATCTGACGTGCAAAGGAATGCCGTTCACTTCCACTAACATTACTAAGGACTTCTGCTTCAAATAGCCAAAAAAATATAATAATAATAATAATAATAATAATAATAATAATAATAATAATAATAATAATAATAATAATAATAATAATAACTAGACAATTCCGCGCGGGGGAAATTGTGAAAGTGTGGGTGACGCCTGTGCACCGCCGGCCAACGGGGGAGAGTGTCTCTCGCGAGTCTCTATGACAAACGGTTCAAAGGATACAAAAAGGGGGCGTGGCCTAAGGATCGGGGGAGTGGTCAACATAGACCAATCAAAGAGGATATCCCTACTGAGTGCAATGACACAACCCGCAACACTATTACACTATTACACACTATTACACTATTACACACTATTACACTATTAGACACTATTACACTATTACACACTATTACACTATTACACACTATTACACTATTACACACTATTACACTATTACACACTATTACACTATTACACACTATTACACTATTACACTATTACACACTTTTACACTATTACACACTATTACACTATTACACACTATTACACTATTACACTATTACACTATTACACACTATAACACTATTACACTATTACACTATTACACACTATTGCACTATTACACTATTACACTATTACACACTATTACACTATTACACACTATTACACTATTACACACTATTACACTATTACACACTATTACACTATTACACACTATTACACTATTACACACTATTACACTATTACACACTATTACACTATTACACTATTACACACTATTACACTATTACACACTATTACACTATTACACACTATTACACTATTACACACTATTACACTATTAGACACTATTACACTATTACACACTATTACACTATTACACTATTACACATTATACACACTATTACACTATTACACACTATTACACTATTACACACTATTACACTATTAGACACTATTACACTATTACACACTATTACACTATACACTATTACACACTATTACACTATTACACACTATTACACTATTACACACTATTACACTATTACACTATTACACACTATTACACTATTACACTATTACACACTATTACACTATTACACACTATTACACTATTACACACTATTACACTATTACACACTATTACACTATTACACACTATTACACTATTAGACACTATTACACTATTACACACTATTACACTATTACACTATTACACATTATTACACACTATTACACTATTACACACTATTACACTATTACACACTATTACACTATTACACACTATTACACTATTACACACTATTACACTATTACACTATTACACACTATTACACTATTACACACTATTACACTATTACACACTATTACACTATTACACACTATTACACTATTACACTATTACACACTATTACACTATTACACACTATTACACTATTACACACTATTACACTATTACACACTATTACACTATTACACACTATTACACTATTACACTATTACACACTATTACACTATTACACACTATTACACTATTACACACTATTACACTATTACACACTATTACACTATTAGACACTATTACACTATTACACACTATTACACTATTACACTATTACACATTATTACACACTATTACACTATTACACACTATTACACTATTACACACTATTACACTATTACACACTATTACACTATTAGACACTATTACACTATTACACACTATTACACTATTACACTATTACACATTATTACACACTATTACACTATTACACACTATTACACTATTACACACTATTACACTATTACACTATTACACACTATTACACTATTACACACTATTACACTATTACACACTATTACACACTATTACACTATTACACACTATTACACTATTACACACTATTACACTATTACACTATTACACACTATTACACTATTACACACTATTACACTATTAGACACTATTACACTATTACACACTATTACACTATTACACACTATTACACTATTACACACTATTACACTATTACACACTATTACACTATTACACACTATTACACTATTACACTATTACACACTTTTACACTATTACACACTATTACACTATTACACACTATTACACTATTACACACTATTACACTATTACACTATTACACTATTACACACTATAACACTATTACACTATTACACTATTACACACTATTGCACTATTACACTATTACACTATTACACACTATTACACTATTACACACTATTACACTATTACACACTATTACACTATTACACACTATTACACTATTACACACTATTACACTATTACACACTATTACACTATTACACACTATTACACTATTACACACTATTACACTATTACACTATTACACACTATTACACTATTACACACTATTACACTATTACACACTATTACACTATTACACACTATTACACTATTACACACTATTACACTATTACACACTATTACACTATTACACTATTACACATTATTACACACTATTACACTATTACACACTATTACACTATTACACACTATTACACTATTACACACTATTACACTATTAGACACTATTACACTATTACACACTATTACACTATTACACTATTACACATTATTACACACTATTACACTATTACACACTATTACACTATTACACACTATTACACTATTACACTATTACACACTATTACACTATTACACTATTACACACTATTACACTATTACACACTATTACACTATTACACACTATTACACTATTACACACTATTACACTATTACACACTATTACACTATTAGACACTATTACACTATTACACACTATTACACTATTACACTATTACACATTATTACACACTATTACACTATTACACACTATTACACTATTACACACTATTACACTATTACACACTATTACACTATTACACACTATTACACTATTACACTATTACACACTATTACACTATTACACACTATTACACTATTACACACTATTACACTATTACACACTATTACACTATTACACACTATTACACTATTACACTATTACACACTATTACACTATTACACACTATTACACTATTACACACTATTACACTATTACACACTATTACACTATTAGACACTATTACACTATTACACACTATTACACTATTACACTATTACACATTATTACACACTATTACACTATTACACACTATTACACTATTACACACTATTACACTATTAGACACTATTACACTATTACACACTATTACACTATTACACTATTACACATTATTACACACTATTACACTATTACACACTATTACACTATTACACACTATTACACTATTACACTATTACACACTATTACACTATTACACACTATTACACTATTACACACTATTACACACTATTACACTATTACACACTATTACACTATTACACACTATTACACTATTACACTATTACACACTATTACACTATTACACACTATTACACTATTACACTATTACACTATTACACACTATTACACTATTACACACTATTACACTATTACACTATTACACACTATTACACTATTACACTATTACACACTATTACACTATTACACACTATTACACTATTACACTATTACACACTATAACACTATTACACTATTACACTATTACACACTATTGCACTATTACACTATTACACTATTACACACTATTACACTATTACACACTATTACACTATTACACACTATTACACTATTACACACTATTACACTATTACACACTATTACACTATTACACACTATTACACTATTACACACTATTACACTATTACACACTATTACACTATTACACTATTACACACTATTACACTATTACACACTATTACACTATTACACACTATTACACTATTACACACTATTACACTATTACACACTATTACACTATTAGACACTATTACACTATTACACACTATTACACTATTACACTATTACACATTATTACACACTATTACACTATTACACACTATTACACTATTACACACTATTACACTATTACACACTATTAGACACTATTACACTATTACACACTATTACACTATTACACTATTACACATTATTACACACTATTACACTATTACACACTATTACACTATTACACACTATTACACTATTACACTATTACACACTATTACACTATTACACTATTACACACTATTACACTATTACACACTATTACACTATTACACACTATTACACTATTACACACTATTACACTATTACACACTATTACACTATTAGACACTATTACACTATTACACACTATTACACTATTACACTATTACACATTATTACACACTATTACACTATTACACACTATTACACTATTACACACTATTACACTATTACACACTATTACACTATTACACACTATTACACTATTACACTATTACACACTATTACACTATTACACACTATTACACTATTACACACTATTACACTATTACACACTATTACACTATTACACTATTACACACTATTACACTATTACACACTATTACACTATTACACACTATTACACTATTACACACTATTACACTATTACACTATTACACACTATTACACTATTACACACTATTACACTATTACACACTATTACACTATTACACACTATTACACTATTACACTATTACACACTATTACACTATTACACTATTACACACTACACTATTACACTATTACACTATTACACACTATTACACTATTACACACTATTACACTATTACACTATTACACACTATTACACTATTACACTATTACACACTAGTACACTATTACACACTATTACACTATTACACTATTACACACTATTACACTATTACACACTATTACACTATTACACACTATTACACTATTACACTATTACACACTATTACACTATTACACTATTACACACTATTACACTATTACACTATTACACACTATTACACACTATTACAATATTACACTATTACACACTATTACACTATTACACACTATTACACTATTACACTATTACACACTATTACACTATTACACACTATTACACTATTACACACTATTACACTATTACACTATTACACTATTACACACTATTACACTATTAGACACTATTACACTATTACACACTATTACACTATTACACTATTACACACTATTACACAATATTACACTATTACACACTATTACACTATTACACTATTACACACTATTACACTATTACACACTATTACACTATTACACACTATTACACTATTACACTATTACACACTATTACACTATTACACTATTACACACGATTACACTATTACACTATTACACACTAGTACACTATTACACACTATTACACTATTACACTATTACACACTATTACACTATTACACACTATTACACTATTACACACTATTACACTATTACACTATTACACACTATTACACTATTACACTATTACACACTATTACACTATTACACTATTACACACTATTACACTATTACACACTATTACAATATTACACTATTACACACTATTACACTATTACACACTATTACACTATTACACTATTACACACTATTACACTATTACACACTATTACACTATTACACTATTACACTATTACACACTATTACACTATTAGACACTATTACACTATTACACTATTACACTATTACACACTATTACACAATATTACACTATTACACACTATTACACTATTACACTATTACACACTATTACACTATTACACACTATTACACTATTACACTATTACACAATATTACACTATTACACACTATTACACTATTACACTATTACACACTATTACACACTATTACACTATTACACACTATTACACACTATTACACTATTACACACTATTACACTATTACACTATTACACACTATTACACTATTACACACTATTACACTATTACACCGAGTACAATGGCACAATCCGCAAGTCTCTACGACAAACGGTTCAAGAGATACACTGAGGGGGTGTGGCCTAAGGGGGCGTGGTCTAAGGATCGGGGGAGTGGTCAACATCGACCAATGAAAGGGGGTCAACATGGACCAATGAAAAATGAAAGAGGATATCCCTACTGAGTACAATGACACAACCCACAAGACAGAGGGCGCTGTCAGCAATTCAGTACTGCAACACAGTGATGGCCAATGATGGGTTAAGTGGATGATGTCATTGGCAGCTCAGCCACGAGCCACACAGCTGAACCAATCATGAGTGAGCCATGAGCCACACAGGTGAAGCAATCACTATGACTTGCATATTTTCTATTCAATGCATTTCTATGGAGGCAGATGCATGACTGCATTGTCACATTGATTAAAAGAAAACTATAAGAGATGAAGCGTTGTGACGCGCACATGAGCACTACAACGAGTAGGCGAAGGGTTGTGCGCGATATTGTGACATTCGTGCGATATTGTGGCACTCCTTCGGCGATCGGAACAGAAGGCTAAAAAATAGTGTGAAAAATGTGATTTCTAGAGTGCGATTGCATGGCGGTCAATGGGGAGGAGAACCTTCAAACAAATGGTCGTCAGTTGAGATAGAAATGTCCAATTCCATTTATTTTTCTTTTGTGAGCGGGATGACAGCCGTGTCATCGTTTTGATGTGTTTGTTTTATTTCTACGTCCAAAATTGAGATCACACTCGCAATTCACCCAAGGTAGGGGGAAAAAGATTATTTCAGCTGCTACACTCTAAAATGCAATGCATTCCCAATGGGACCGAAATTTTACCGTTTAAAGTCGATTCGTAGCCAGACGGTGCGGTGAAACTTTACGAGTTCGAATAGCACATCGAGTTGGAGCAAGCCGGTCGTTTTGATACCTTTCACGTGTATGGGGCGCGAACGCTCTGGCACGAGTGTGTTGGCAAAATCGGTGGAATAAAGAATAATAAATAAAAAGAGTATGGATATGTATAGTGTGGGTGGCAACCTGGCTTCGCCAGGTCACCCACACTAATAATAATAATAATAATAATAATAATTGAAAAATAGTAAATAGTAAAGTAAATTAAAAATGAAAAAATAAACAGCAAGTGCTTATTCGACTGAAATGAAAATTCAGACGGGCTTCTTAAAAAAAAGTTAACCACTACTTTATTTAGTTGGATCAACTTGACTTGATGTAAAACCTCCCTGATAACTGTGATATTCCTTTACTGACCCCTAGAGGACATGTGGGCATCAGCATGTCATGTCAACAGCCCATTCATACTTTAAATTCACAATCAAGACCCTTTTTTTCTCCATAAATTGTATAAATAGTAAGCGCAATTTTGACAGAAGTGGATTTCATGTTTATACAGAAGTGGATTTCATGTTTAACACTTTCCGTGCCACGGGTCCGGTGCCCCGGAACCCTGTTGCGTGCCACCACCCACTTCAATGATAGAGCTCTCATATTTGCGAACGCATAAACTATATCTTAAATTATGTGTATAATATGGCCGTCACTTATCAATGACTTGTTTGCAGTCAACATTGTTGAAATGGATTGTTTTTTAATCTGTTCATTTCCGTTTTATACCATTTTGAAAAACGCTTGTTTTATGAAAGTTCCAGAACATTTCAGAAGATTCTGTGATAATCGCCCTTTACTGGAATACACTGGAATACACAAAAAACGTTGTCATTTTTCGGTCTATTTATGAATCGTCTTGAAATAAACGCTAGATTATCTATAGTATATGTACTTATGCATGCTATAGAAGCGGGCTGAAAAATCGATTATCCATTTCCTGATCAGCACACACACACACGCACACACACATAGGGCCCACGTTGATATCTCTGTGAAAAAAGCTCTGATTATCCCAAGACTGGTAAAAATAGATTCCTTACCTCAGATCAAGTGGATTCCATGTTTAAATACAGAAGTAGATTCCATGTTTAAATACAGAAGTGGATTCCATGTT
>NC_140166.1:140953675-140977675 GCF_963971535.1 Notolepis coatsorum | reverse complement strand
TGTAAACTCACTCCTACGTTAAAGACTAGTGCAGCAACATTCATATAATCGCAATAGTCTGATGTTGTCACTTAGTTTCCCGCGCGGTCCACCCGTTTAGGGATTCATCATTGGGAAAATGTATTATCGGCTATTGTAATAATTCTGCCTCATGAACATTGGCAAGCTTTCATTTTTGCACAAATGAGTTCCTTCTATCAATAACATTATTGTTTAAGCATTTTTGGTTGAAATAAAGTTAGTTATATACGTTTTTTTTTAAATCTTTTTCCCCCTTCTTTTCCGTTTTCTCCCCTCCCAATGTTAGTCGTTATGCCAATTCCCAATCCCCTTCCTGGTTGTTGCGCACTCTACCCCCTACCGTCGGTCTGGAGGGCGGAGACTATCACATGCTTCCTCCGACACATGTGTAGCCACTAGCCAGCCCACCGCTTCTTTTCACCTGGCAGCGCGGACTCTCACTGGGGGAGTGTAACGTGTGGAAGGTCACACTATCCTTCCCTCGCTGTGCAGGCGCCCCAACCGAACTGTAGGAGTCGCTGTTTACAACGAGCCGGACCCGTCCACCGGCTTCCCTCCCGCTGACTCTGCCAATCGAGCCAGTATGACGGCCGGCCAAGCCGGAGGCAACACTGACAGCCGGATCGATACCAGTGTCTCTTGCGTTGGTGACGAGCGCTTAGTCCGCTGCGCCACTCAGCCACCTATATAAGGTTTTAAATTTGTCGTTAAAAAAGAACTAGACTTACCAGTAGAACTACACTACCAGTAGAACTACACTTACCAGTAGAACTACACTTACAGTAGAGCGCCCGTCGTTCAGTGCTGTCGCCTAATACAGCCAGGAGTCTACGCTGTGGTGATGTCAGTCAGCAGCGCCAGGGTGAAGTGTAGTTAGTCAGTGAACGAAAACATAAACATTGTTATTTTGCTACTTTTACGATTAAATAAAGTGGGAACTGGATTCCAGAAAGTGTAATTTTCTGTTCACTGCAGAGCAGGAGGGACTGGGAGACCCATGTTACTGACCAGCCACTCTATATCAGTGATGGCTGTTTACTGCAGAGTGGAGGACTGGGAGACCAATGTTACTGACCAGACACTCTATATCAGTGATGGCTGTTTACTGCAGAGCGGGAGGGACTGGGAGACCCATGTTACTGACCAGACACTCTATATCAGTGATGGCTGTTACTGCAGAGCGGGAGGGACTGGGAGACCCATGTTACTGACCAGACACTCTATATCTGTGATGGCTGTTTACTGCAGAGCGGAGGGACTGGGAGACCCATGTTACTGACCAGACACACTATATCAGTGATGGCTGTTTACTGCAGAGCGGGAGGGACTGGGAGACCCATGTTACTGACCAGACACTCTATATCTGTGATGGCTGTTTACTGCAGAGCGGAGGGACTGGGAGACCCATGTTACTGACCAGACACACTATATCAGTGATGGCTGTCGGAATATATAGGTATTATTTGAACATATAGACCACTTATTTTAACAAAAGAAAATACCATCCGCGCTACATTCCCAACAGCGCTATGGAGGGGGTCCTAAGGGGGGGGGGGGGGGGGTTCGTAAGGCTGGGAGGTTCTGCGGCTCTCGACCAAGGTGTTCGGTTACCCACCCCCCACACTTCGCCACCTGCGTTGGATCCCTTTCAGGTGGCAGAAGGGATAAGACCGTGGTGTTTAACCCTTTCACTACCACACTACAGAAGGTGAACAACATGCGTGGTCACATGGTGCCGGCGAGGGGGGGGTTTGAGGCAGATGCAGAGCCCGCTGGTACCAAGTGACCACCATCACACCTGCACTTTGAAGTGATTAGGGCTTTAGTGTAGGGTAGTACTCGGCTGCTTAGCAGTAGGGACTTAGTCTAAGTCTTGGTAATATCATTTTCCCCCCTTCCCTTCCCAGACAAGCATGTTTGTTAACATTCCTAAGAGTAAAAAGTCAAGTCCGTTTTCTCCCCCAAGGGACCACGTGGAAATCTGGGTCGTTCCCTTTGTTTTGGTCTAATGTTGTGGAACGACGACAGCATAGCTTGTGAATTCTACCTTAAAAATCATATTAGATTAGACTCAAATGTATTGTCATCGTGCAGCAAGTACAGTACAACAAAAAGACGTTTGGCATCCAGCAGATTGCAAATGTAACTGTAAAGTACAATAGTGATATTACAATGTACTGCGCCAGTAGTTCAAAACTTTTAATCCCTATCTGATCGGATCAGATTGGAATTTGGGTAGTTCAAAACCAAAAAACAGGATTATGATCACTTTGATATCCGATCAGATCAGAAAATCAAATCCAAGCTTAATCTGGATCAACTCTTCAAAACAGGTAGTTCAAACCAACAACACAGGATTGGGATCAGTTTGATAAAAAAAAAGGATTATCTTGATCCCAGCAGAAGGATGATTTCCAGTGGATTACCAGAGCAAAATGTACTATACAATTTATTTAAAAATATGTTTCAATATAAATAAGATGGCAAAGTTTGTTAACTGAAATAATACAACATTGTTTGCCTTCATGGCAAATAAATTGTATTTAAAAAAATGTGTCACGTTTGTGGTGGCCTATTTTGTTTTCAACCAAATATTAATGACATAAATGTTTATGCTCATAAAAGTATCACAACAAAGATTGTCAATCACAAATGTAATTTAGATTACAGAAAAAATATCTTCAACAAAAGAAAAGTCCATCTGTCGTCACCTTCAGCAAACTGACACCTCACTTCGAATTCAGCTCCTCAAAGCACGCCTGGATGATCCAGCTGCCTTTGAATTAGGGATGCACCGATCTGACTTTTTCAGTCCAATACCGATACCTGGGCTTTGGGTAACGACCGAGTACCGATCCGATACCCATTGTTCAATTAATAAACTGTATGCCTCACTGTGTGGAAGGGACTGGATCATTCTTTTGTGCAAGGCAACATCGCATGACTTAAAGTTAAAACATTACTTTCCTAACTTAGTGAAACAAAATGTAACAAATTAACACATAGATATAAATGTACTGAATTGTTATTTATAATAACAAAATAAAGCCTGATATTTTATATTATATTTTTTAACGATACCCCATCCAGCTATTTTTCAAATCGGGGCATATATCCGATATCAATATCGGATCGGTGCATCCTACTTTGAATGAATGTTTTTTTGTTGTTACCGTAGTGGAGTATTATTTTTTTATTACAATTCCATTATGATTTTATGTCTTTTAAAATATAATTAGACATTATAGATGTCTGTGCAATGTGGTCTCTTGTCTTCCTTGTATTATTTCTCATATCCACTAGAATAGATGGAGATCGGTAGGATTAAAGCACTGATATTCAGGATCTATAATCTTAAAGTCCAAATCTGATCATGGTGATCCTATCCTGAATTGCTTTGAAATACCGGGATCAATTAAATCTGGCCGAGTTGTCTGATCCTGGATCACAAAGAAAATTGTATTTCAAAAGCTGATCGGATCTGATTGAGATAAAAAAGTTTTGAATTACTGGGCCCAGGTGATTACACTTGGTGTAAAATATATAAATGAGTACTACTGAGTAATAGTGCTAATCAGATGTACGTAGAGAGTTGTAGTATTAATATGTACAGTGATACAGGTATAAAGACACTATGGTAGTAAGTCATACTGGCCAGCAGCGTAACTAAGAGTAGGTAAGGGATATGTACAGATATAGATATAGTATCTACAGATATGTAAAAAGAATTATATGCAGGTATGTACAGACAGATGTGGATATATATATATACACGGTAAGAATAAATATATATACACGGTATATACAGCATATGAAGTCTAACAGCAATGATGTTCTCTCTTCTATACCCGTTAGCTCAACTGAACTAACCAGACAGAGTTGTAATGCAGTGATACAGGTATAAACTAAAGACACTATGGTAATAACACATACCACGCGACAATAACACATACGACAATAACACACACCCCGCGACAATAACACATACGACAATAACACACACCCCGCGACAATAACACATACGACAATAACACACACCCCCGCGACAATAACACATACGACAATAACATACACCCCGCGACAATAACACATACGACAATAACACACACCCCGCGACAATAACACATACGACAATAACACACACCCGCGACAATAACACATACGACAATAACACACACGACAATAACACATACCCTGCGACAAACTTTCGTGGATGTTTTCATCTATTTCTCTTGCTGTTTTCAGGGCCTCCCATTTTGCGAAGAAACCCGCCATCCTGTACATCATCAACAAGCCCCGTACTTCGCTTAACCCTTTCACTGCCACACACAAAAAGCGTTGAGCTAAAAAAAAACTTAAAAAAAACAAAGCGGGGTGTCATAAGGAGCCTCGTGACTGAAGAGGAGTCCGGCTAAAGTGTCCGGGCCGGGCCGGGCCCAGCGTGGCGGCCAGCATATATAAGCAGCTCCCCCGAGTCCCATCCATTCATCATGCCTATTGCATAAGAGTGTCTCTCCCGGCCCGGCCCAATGAAATCCTCATCCAATTAGGCAGTGTCCACATTTTCCAAAAGCCTCTTTTCTCCCAGAGACTGGTGCCATTCAGACCTCGCCCGCCATGACATCAGGCCTCTCTCTCATAGCCCACTTTACGCTGCTGCCTCCACATAATGGGGGCTGCCAATTAATGATAATCAACATGTACACCAAGCACATCGAGTGAGGTTTGACCACCATCTGATCCACTGATTAAAAACCACCAAGTACAGAGGTGCTCTGTTCTGCTCTCTCTCTCTGTCTCTGTCTCTCTCTCTCTCTCTCTCTCTCTCTCTCTCTCTCTCTCTCTCTCTCCCTCTCCCTCTCTCTCTCTCTCTCTCTCTCTCTCTCTCTCTCTCTTTCTCTTCTATCCTTCTCTCTTTTTTTATCTCCACCTATCCCTCTATCTATCTCTCCCTCTACTGTATATATCCCTCTCTCTCTTTATCTCTCTATTTCTCTCTCTCCCTCTCTCTCAGTTTCTTTTTCTCCCTCACTCTCTCTCTCTCCCTCTCTCACTACCTCTCTCTCTATCCCTCTATATATCCCTCTCTCTCTCTCTTTCTCTTTCTCTTTCTCTCTGCGCTGTGGTGCGCTAAAAACCACAGCCGTACGCACGCACGCACACACACACACACACACACACACACACACACACACACACACACACACACACACACACACACACACACACACACAGACACACACACACACACACACACACACACACACACACACACACACACACACACACACACACACACACACACACACAGGGACAGGCGTTATCTGAGCAGCTACAAAGCGGACAATAAGGAAACCGGCTGGTCTCTCGGCTGGTCTCTCGTCTGGTCTCTCTTCTGGTCTCTCGTCTGGTCTCTCGTCTGGTCTCTCGTCTGGTCTCTCTTCTGGTGGTGCCAGCACATGGGCTCATACCTCTAAAAACATAGTCCACGTGAGCTTCTGAAAGGATCTTGGCAAACATCTTATTTCGTGGACCTCGTTCATTAACTTTGTCTAATCGAGAACTGTATTTGTTTTGTAAGCTAATTCTGTTCCGTGGTGCTGTTTTAGCTCAGCTTAACCCTTTCACTACCACACTTACCAAATGGTTAACCCTTTCACTGTGACAATACAGAAGGTTAACCCTTTCACTGCCACATGACAACGGGTTAACCCTTTCATTACCACCCTACAGAAGGTTAACCCTTTACTGTATTGCACTGTGATAGTAAAGGTTAACCTTCTGTAGTGTGGTAGTGCAAGGGTTAATTTGGTGGACAGACTATACCCCCCCCCCCCCTCCCTTTCAGAACATTTATCTGCCGATTGTAGACATTGAAGTACGTACTGTACTGTACTTGGAATTGGTTGTATGAGAGCTCATTGGGGGAAGGGAGGAAGGAGGGGTACCCAGAGCAGAGGCAGCTCAGTGGTCCAATCTAGCCCACACTTAACCCCTCACTCGCTACAATACAGTCCAATCTAACCCACACTTAACCCCTCACTCAGTACAATACAGTCCAATCTAACCCACACTTAACCCTCACTCAGTACAATACAGTCCAATCTAGCCCACACTTAACCCCTCACTCAGTACAATACAGTCCAATCTAACCCACACTTAACCCCTCACTCAGTACAATACAGTCCAATCTAGCCCACACTTAACCCCTCACTCAGTACAATACAGTCCAATCTAGCCCACACTTAACCCTCACTCGCTACAATACAGTCCAATCTAACCCACACTTAACCCCTCACTCAGTACAATACAGTCCAATCTAACCCACACTTAACCCCTCACTCAGTACAATACAGTCCAATCTAGCCACACTTAACCCCTCACTCAGTACAATACAGTCCAATCTAGCCCACACTTAACCCCTCACTCAGTACAATACAGTCCAATCTAGCCCACACTTAACCCCTCACTCACTACAATACAGTCCAATCTAGCCCACACTTAACCCCTCACTCACTACAATACAGTCCAATCTAGCCCACACTTAACCCCTCACTCACTACAATACAGTCCAATCTAGCCCACACTTAACCCCTCACTCAGTACAATACAGTCAATCTAACCCACACTTAACCCCTCACTCAGTACAATACAGTCCAATCTAAACCTCACTTAACCCTCACTCAGTACAATACAGTCCAATCTAACCCACACTTAACCCCTCACTCAGTACAATACAGTCCAATCTAACCCACACTTAACCCCTCACTCAGTACAATACAGTCCAATCTAACCCACACTTAACCCCTCACTCAGTACAATACAGTCCAATCTAGCCCACACTTAACCCCTCACTCAGTACAATACAGTCCAATCTAACCCTCACTTAACCCTCACTCAGTACAATACAGTCCAATCTAGCCCACACTTAACCCCTCACTCAGTACAATACAGTCCATCTAACCCACACTTAACCCCTCACTCAGTACAATACAGTCCAATCTAGCCCACACTTAACCCCTCACTCAGTACAATACAGTCCAATCTAACCCACACTTAACCCCTCACTCAGTACAATACAGTCCAATCTAGCCCACACTTAACCCCTCACTCAGTACAATACAGTCCAATCTAACCCTCACTTAACCCCTCACTCGCTACAATACAGTCCAATCTAACCCTCACTTAACCCCTCACTCACTACAATACAGTCCATCTAACCCTCACTTAACCCTCACTCACTACAATACAGTCCAATCTAACCCTCACTTAACCCCTCACTCACTACAATACAGTCCATCTAACCCTCACTTAACCCTCACTCACTACAATACAGTAAGACAGCAGCAGTGGTCCAAGCTAACCCACACTTAACCCATCGCTTTACCCCTTCACACCGGCCTTCACACAGTTTCATAAGTTGGCAGTTTTGATAACGCACAGTTGTCACATCGAATAACCTACTCTCACTCAAGGCGTCGCGTTCAAAGATGTCCTCATTCATAATTCATAATTGACCTCTCTCTCTCTCTCTCTCTCTCTCTCATCTCTCTCTCTCTCTCTCTCTCTCTCTCTCTCTCTCTCTCTCTCTCTCTCTCTCTCTCTCTCTCTCTGTATCTCTCTCTCTCTCTCTCTCTCTCTCTCTCTCTCTCTCTCTCTCTCTCTCTCTCTCTCTCTCTCTCTATCTCTCTCCTCTCTCTCTCTCTCTCTCTGGTGTTTATGGTCCGGCGTGGAGGAGCTCAGCGGGGTTGGCGCGGCGGGAGAGGGAGGCTGTTTTGGTTGCAGAAGGAGGGAGGAGGGAGGAAGGGCGGTGGCTGGGTGGCATGGGGTCTGCAGCAAGGCCAGGAGCAGGGAGATTGTGGGTGGAGTTGGGGGGGGGTTGGTGGGGTCTCTAGAGCCTTCTTTCTCTCCTTCGCGTTGACGTTAAAACTAAGTGAAAGTGAAACCTGAAAAATAGCCGCTGTCCGCAAGTTCAGTTTATAATGTTGTCTGATTTACACGCCTGATAACACGTTTTAGTGTTTTACAAATAAGCGTTTTGTATTTGAATGATATGGCACTGATATGTGAAAAAATGTACTAAAGCAGGTGGGCAAGTATGTACTTGGTGGATCCTGAACACTAAGGTCAAGGACTACAGCCCCCTCAGCATCGACGGGGCACCGGTTGAGAGAGTCAACAGCTTTAAGTACCTCGGAGCCCACATATCCGAGGACTTGACATGGACCACACACATTGACAGTGTTGTGAAGAAGGCACGACAACGCCTCTACTTCCTCAGGCGCCTAAGAAGTTCCAAGTCAGTCAGAAGATCCTTAAGAACTTCTACTCATGTACAATAGAGAGCATCTTGACTGGCAACATCACCTCCTGGTTTGGAATAGCACTGCACAAGACCGAAGCAGACTACAAAGAGTGACACGTTCAGCCGAACGCACAATTGGAGGGGGGCTCCCCACCCTCCAGAACATTTACAACAAGCGTTGCAAGGGCAAGGCTAAGAGAATCATTAAAGACTCCAGTCACCCGAACAACTGCCTCTTTGAACTGCTGCGGTCAGGCAAGCGATACCGGAGTCTCAAGGCGAGCACAGAAAGACTCAGAAGAAGCTTCTATCCCAGGCCATCAGACTGCTAAACGAACAATGAACACTACACAACAACAACCACCAAACGCACATAGCACACACATCCACACGCACACACTCACTTTAAACAGACACACTGTAGCACCCACTCCACACACTTTATAGCACACACCCACTTTAAACAAACACACTGTAGCACCACCCCCCACACTTTATATTATTGATGAAGGATTGCACTACAACTCGTACACCTTACTGTAAATTGTACCTAAATTGTACCTCATCCCATTTCTGCTTTGCACTATATAGTACTGTACATTAGTACACTGCATAGTATTGTATATTATATGGTAACTCAGACATTGTACATATGTCTATACCGAACACTGTGACCTCATTTTCTTCTTCTAAAATTACATGCTATACTATGTTATTTGATACTATCTTGTCTAGCACAGTCTCTGGAGCGTAACAGTAAGAAGCATTTTGTATGAAAGTATTCTGTACTTCTGTATGACAACTATTAAAGAAACTTGAAACTTGAAACACCTACCCTGTTTGGTCCACTTTAGTGGACCATGGTCCCTTTAGATCGATAGTCTGTTTGGTTTGTACAGGTGTGAACGCAAACCGAACTATAATGAGGACCAAACAACCGAACCATGGTCCTCTTGAAAAGTTGGGACTCGGTTCGTTTCAAAGTGGACCATGGTTCGTTTGCTGTTGGTGTGAACGCGATCGAACTTTATATAGTATCTAATCTAGAGCAAATGAGTGACAGGTGCCAAGTGACAGCTTGCGCGCGACCCAACTCAAATTAATGACAGGCGCGCGGAGTCCCGCGGACAGTCTCTCTCTTCCTCTCTCTCTCTCTCTCTCTCTCTCTCTCTCTCTCTCTCTCTCTCTCTCTCTCTCTCTCTCTCTCTCTCTTCCTCTCTCTGTCTCTCTAGACTGGCGCCGCGAGCGGACAGTCTCTCTCTTCCTCTCTCTGTCTCTCTAGACTGGCGTCTCTCTCTCTCTCTCTCTCTCTCTCTCTCTCTCTCTCTCTCTCTCTCTCTCTCTCTCTCTCTCTCTCTCTTTCTATCTCTCTATATCTCTACTCTCTAGTCGACTTGCGCCACGCTCGTAATGACAGTATCTCTCTGCTTTATCACAAGAGACGCTTTTTTTTCATACAGTCAACATATTCTTAAATAATAGCCGCTGCCCGAGGCTGGGCATGATACAGTCAACATATAGCAAGAGAGAGAGCGAGAGAGCGAGAGAGAGCTCCCGTTCTACAGTCAATCAAGTGTTATCGCTGCACAGACCCGGCAATGCCCCTGACCCTCCACCAGAGCAAGGCCAGAGAGAGAGAGAGAGAGAGAGAGAGAGAGAGAGAGAGAGAGAGAGAGAGAGAGAGAGGAGAGAGAGAGAGAGAGAGAGAGAGACACATTGGAAAGAAACAACCCAAAACCAGAGCAAATTGAAATGCTATTTGGTCTTAAACAGAGAGTACACAGTGGCAGAATACCTGAGCACTGTGACTGACCCAATACTAAGAAGATCCTTGACTAGGTACAGACTCAGCGAGCACAGCCTAGCCATCGAGAAAGGCCGCCATAGGCAGACCTGGCTCCCAAGCGAAGACAGACCCACTGCACACAAGATGAGGTGGAAACCGAGCTCCACTTCTTAACAACCTGCCCACTATACCAAGACATATACTTCCCACAAATTGCAAACACCCAAAGAGACTTTGAAAACATGGACAATAACTCAAAACTCCCATACCTACTGGGAGAAATACAAGAATGTGAAATAAAGCCCATTTGAATTGAAGAGAGAGAGATAGATAGAGCATGTCTGTGTGTGTTAGAAAGAGAGAGATAGAGAGAGAGCATGTCTGTTTGTGTGTGTGTGTTAGAGAGAGAGCATGTATATGTGTGTGTGTGTTAGAAAGAGAGAGAAAGATAGAGAGAGAGAGCATGTCATTTTGTGTGTTAGAGAGAGATATAGAGCATGTCTGTGTGTGTTAGAAAGAGAGAGAGAGAGCATGTGTGTTTGTGTGTTAGAGAGAGAGAGCATGTCTGTGTGTGTGTGTGTGTGTTAGAGAGAGAGCATGTATGTGTGTGTGTTAGAGCAGTGGTTCCCAAACCTCTCCTCGAGACACCCCAGCCGTTCCATGTATTTGTTAAATTCCACCACCAGCACACCTGATTCAACTAATAAAGGGCTTGTTAAGTTCAATCAGGTGTGCTGGTGGTGGAATTGAACAAATACATGGAACGGTTGGGGTGCTTCGAGGAGAGGATTGGGAAGCACTGTGTTTTAGAGAGAGAGAGAGAGAGAGAGAGAGAGAGAGAGAGAGAGAGAGAGAGAGAGAGACAGAGAGAGAGAGAGAGAGCTCAATGGCGGGAATAGAATAGGTTGCATGAAAAACTCACCCTAACGCAGAATCAATGGCAAAGTTGGAAGGAGACGACATCGACGCATTTTCAGTGGAGATGAAAAGTACCGCACTGCTCGCACACCCCCTGAGGCGGCCCTGGCTGTCGGCAACTGTTTACGTTTGTGAGTGCTAGTCCAATAGATGAACGACTTGGCGACAGCATGTCCTTTGTTTACTAATTAGATCCGCACCAAACAGGGTAGTGTGAATGCAGACCAAAATCAAACAATGTCTCATTTTCACATTTGGTCCACCAGAAAGTCCGGACTATCCACGGATAGTCCGGACTATCCCCGGACTTTCAGGTGTGAACACACCCTAAGACTACTAGGGCTGATTTAGGGCGTTTTCACACCTGTAGTTCGTTTGCTTTGTTCCGATTCAGGGAGACACAGGGACTATAATGATACAATGTTGCACTTGTCCCTTAGTTCGTTTGTGTTCACACGGCTGTGTTAACAGCGGACCAAAACAAACGCACGCGCGAGCAAACGACAGGTTATGTATATAACATAGTTATATGAGTACTGGCTAAGCGTCCCGCTCTTAAGCCATACCGAGATATACATCATCTCATGTACCTAGTGTACTCCATCAACGAATAAAACCAAATACACCCAGCACCTGCCAGGCCCCGCCCCTACTGCCGTACTATATAGTACTGGGCGTGGCCACCACTCACTCTTCCTCGGAAAAAATCGTTTCCAAAGAAGTTTCCCCAAGGGAACTCAGGGCACGCTAAGAGCGGGACTCTCTCTATATCAACTCCATCTATGGTCAGTACTATATTTTCATCTAGTTTTCGATTGCCAAAAATCATAAATTTAGTTTTTTTCAGATTCAGTGATAGCTTATTTACATCAAACCATTTCTTTAGCTTTGTCATTTCATACACAATATATTCAGCTAGTTCCTTTAAATTATTTCCAGAGCAAAAAATGTTTGTATCATCAGCAAACAAGACAAACTGTAATAGTTTTGAAACATCACAAATATCATTAATATATAAAAGATATAATATATAAAAGATTTTGGGGTCTCCGCGTTACATTGAAATCGGGGAGGGGAGAGCAGGGGGAGCAAATTAATGAATGTGGATGAGAGCCGTGATGTAAGTGGTTGCAGATACGGCTGTGGGGGTGCTGGAGACATGATCCAATAGACTTGTATGCGCCAGAATCTCCTGAACACGGCGCGAGCCATTCCTAATCGATAGGAACTAAATCGGCAGCGAAAAAGCCAGTTTTTAAGCAGAGCATCCCCCATGCACATGCGCAGATTGCCCACGGATTGTGATGCAACGCACACCCGCCCTGGACTGTTCCATCAGAGGGGGAGCTTCGGTGGCCAGTGTCCTTTCAGCCGAACACGATAATGAAACAATGATCCCACTAAATGACCAGACGTGTCTTATGGCGACATCTACAATTACCTCATTGAGTCTCCAGGTAGACTAATGTTTATATTTAAGTGCAGTGGTCTGTAGCCGCTCACACTGGCCACCGAAGCGCCCCCCTCTGATGGAACAGTCCAGGGCGCGTGTGCATTGCGTCATCATGCAGCGCGTATACAGTACGGCAAGTGAGTTGTGTCGGTTTGTTAAATCGATTGCATTCTCACAGCGCACCAGTCGCGTCGGGTTCGTTTGGAAGTGCGCCGAGACCACCCTCTCTAGGTGGTCTCGGCCCGCTTGTTTTGTTCCGCAACAGAATGTGATTGCTGTGTTCATAGATGCCCAACTGAACGGAAATAGGGGGTAAACGCTCCAGGTTTCGGAACAACAGCTCCAAACGAGCTAGGTGTGAAAACGAGGAACATGAGTAAACATGAGTAAAAAGTACTTAGTTACTTTCCACTACTGTACTGGCAGGTGGGCTGTTGTTAGGTCTTGGGTTGGATCTGTGTGCGTGGTGGTACTTCTGCTTGAGGGTCCAGACTGAGGGAGAGCTGACTCCAGATCAGCTCAGATCAGTAGCTCTCATTAGCTCCAGTCAGGATCACATTAGTCCTGCAGCGCTACACGCTAAGTATCCTGATCTGGGACCAGTGTTGGGGGAAGTTTACAGGTCGTTCTCGTGCTCTTTGAAACGTTACGCACACAGGCCTTGTATTCCAAATGTTTGTTATTGTATTATGAATGAGTTGATGCTGAATAGTGGCCTTTAGCGGTCGCTAATTATGACATTGATTATCAAAGCAGACAAACGGACAAACTTGAAAAATAGACGCATAGACGGACGCACGGACACACTGACAAACAGGTAGACAGACAGGCAGACAGACAGACAGACAGGCAGACAGACATACAGACAGACAGACAGACAGACAGACAGACAGACAGACAGGCAGACAGACAGACAGACAGACAGACAGACAGGCAGACAGACAGACATACATACAGACAGACATGCAGACAGACAGACAGACAGACAGACAGACAGACAGACAGACAGACAGACAGACATACAGGCAGACAGACAGACAGACAGACAGACAGACAGGCAGACAGACAGACAGACAGACAGACAGACAGACAACAGGTAGACAGACAGACAGACAGACAGACAGACAGACAGACGGATAGACAGACAGGCAGACAGACAGACAGACAGACAGACAGACAGACAGGCAGACATACAGGCAGACAGACAGACAGACATACAGACAGACAGGCAGACAGACAGACAGACAGACATACAGACAGACAGACAG
Organism: Notolepis coatsorum; assembly: GCF_963971535.1. Taxonomy (NCBI): domain Eukaryota; kingdom Metazoa; phylum Chordata; class Actinopteri; order Aulopiformes; family Paralepididae; genus Notolepis; species Notolepis coatsorum. Next base: position 140,963,924 of record NC_140166.1, on the reverse strand, counting down.
ACAGACATACATACAGACAGACAGACAGACATGTAGACAGGCAGACAGACAGACAGACAGGCAGACATACAGACAGACAGACAGACATACAGACAAACAGGTAGACAGACAGCCAGACAGGCAGACAGACAGACAGACAGACAGACAGACAGACAGGCAGACAGACAGACAGACAGGCAAACAGGTAGACAGACAGCCAGACAGGCAGACAGGCAGACAGACAGACATGCAGACACACAGACAGACAGACAGACATACAGACAAACAGGTAGACAGACAACCAGACAGGCAGACAGGCAGACAGACAGACAGACAGGCAGACAGACAGACAGACAGACAGACATACAGACAAACAGGTAGACAGACAGACAGACAGACAGACAGACAGGCAGACAGACAGACAGGCAGACAGACAGACAGACATACAGACAAACAGGTAGACAGACAGACATACATACAGACAGACAGGCAGACAGACAGACAGACAGACAGACATACATACATACAAACAGACAGACAGACAGACAGACAGACAGACAGACAGACAGACAGACAGACAGACAAAGACAGACAGGCAGACAGACATACAGACATACAGACAGACAGACAGGCAGACAGACAGACAGACAGACAGACAGACAGACAGACAGACAGACAGACAGACAGGCAGACAGACAGACTCACAAGATGCTCTGTTATTTAAGAGTTGGCCTACATACAAAATGTGAGGTTAAAAGTTGAATTCGGTTTCCAACTCACACTCTTCTTATCACGGATATTTCAAATGCTTTTGCAATGGGAATACTTTTACGACAGTCTTTAAATGGCTTCTGTATTCTTTAGATCATTAGTGCCTTAAAACAATGTTAACCAAATTACTTAAACTCAACAGCAAAAAGACAGAGCTCATGGTTGTGGCCCCCAAGGCACTGCTCGGGAAGGTTGGAGATCTCAGCTCGTTGACGGCTGTTCCATCTCCCCGTCTCTCGAAGTCTGTAACCTGGGCGTCACCCTTGACTCCACACTTTCATTTCACTCCCACATCAAATCTGTCACCAAGTCTGCCTTCTACCACCTCAGGAACATCTCCCGTCTCCGACCCTCACTCTCAGACTCTTTGGCTGAGACCCTGATCCACTCATTCGTCACCTCCCGGTTGGACTACTGTAATGGAGTCCTGTTCGGGGTACCCAGCAAAGCCCTGGACAGGCTCCAGTATGTCCAGAACTCAGCTGCCAGGGTTCTCACTCACACCAAGCCCTGGCAGCACATCACCCCCACCCTCATCCATCTCCACTGGCTTCCAGTCAGGTTCCGCATCACCTTCAAACTCCTGCTCCTCACCTACAAATTCCTCCATGCCCTCGCCCCCCGGTACCTGGCTGATCTCCTCCACCAGTACACTCCATCCCGGAACCTACGATCCTCTGATCTAGGTCTCCTCTCCATCCCTCGCACCAGGTTACGGACTTTTGGGGACAGAGCCTTCAGCGTGGCGTCCCCTACCCTCTGGAACTCTCTCCCCCCCGAAATCCACAACGCCCCGAACCCTGGACACCTTCAAATCCGCTCTAAAAACACACCTCTTCACCAAGGCTTTCCCCATCAGTTAGTTTTAGATTAAATTAGGTCCATTATCCCCTACTTTCCCTCATCCCCTCTTCCCCCCCCCCCCCCCCTACTTTCCTTGCCCTATTCTTTGTCCTGATTGTAAAGCGACCTTGGGTTCTATAAATTTGATCTATTATTATTATTATTATTATTATTATTATTATTATTATTATTATTATTATTATTATTATTATTATTATTATTATTATTATTAACCCTTTCACTACCACACTACAGATGGTTAACTTTTCACTACCACACTACAGAAGGTTAACATTTCACTACCACACTACAGAATGTTAACCCTTCACTACCACACTTAACCGTCTGTAGTGTGGTAGTGAAAGGTTAACCGTCTGTAGTGTGGTAGTGAAAGGTTAACCTTCTCTAGTGAGGTAGTGAACGGTTAACCATCTGTAGTGTGGTAGTGAAAGGGTTAACCTGCTGTAGTGTGTTAGTGAAAGGTTAACCTTCTGTAGTGAGGTAGTGAAAGGGTTAACCTTATGTAGTGTGGTAGTGAAAGGTTAACCTTCTGTAGTGTGGTAGTGAAAGGGTTAACCGTCTGTAGTGAGGTAGTGAAAGGTTAACCGTCTGTAGTGTGGTAGTGAAAGGGTTAACCTGCTGTAGTGTGGTAGTGAAAGGTTAACCTTCTCTAGTGAGGTAGTGAAAGGGTTAACCTTCTGTAGTGTGGTAGTGCAAGGGTTAACCTTCTGTAGTGAGGTAGTGAAAGGTTAACCATCTGTAGTGTGGTAGTGAAAGGGTTAACCTGCTGCAGTGTGGTAGTGAAAGGTTAACCTTCTGTAGTGTGGTAGTGAAAGCGTTAACCTTCTGTAGTGTGGTAGTGAAAGGTTAACCTTCTGTAGTGTGGTAGTGAAAGGTTAACCGTCTGTAGTGTGGTAGTGAAAGCGTTAACCTTCTGTAGTGTGGTAGTGAAAGGTTAACCTTCTGTAGTGTGGTAGTGAAAGGTTAACCGTCTGTAGTGTGGTAGTGAATGAGGGATTCCTCCTGATGGTGGAGCTGGTTCAACCAGCCCAGAGAGAGAGGCCAGAGACGTGGCTGTGTGGCCGTCCAGAGTCTTTGGTAAAACAGGGATCTTTGGTCCTTGCTAGGGATGTTTGATATTGCCTTTTTTTTTTTTCGATATCCGATATACCGATATTGTCCAACTCTTAATTTACGATACCGATATCAACCGATACCGATATATGCAGGGTAATTTCAGGTAATTAACATTACATATCTCTTGTTGTGGAATTAACACAACATTATGCATACTTTTGACAATAAATAAAATAAGAATTTGTTCTTACTTGCTTGCCTGGTTAAATAAAGGTTAAATAAATGTAAAAAAAAAAAAAAAACGGTACCGATCATTTCCGATATTACATTTTAATGCCAATATCGGTAGGCCGATCATATCGGACCTCCCTAGTCGTTGCCTCCAACAACATGGCCCCCCCTGTTGACCCAGCGACAGGCGAAAGAGGAGATCCCTTCAGGGGGGGGGGGGAGCGTTTCCACAGTTTCAATTAGGCTTTACTTTAAATAGCCCTGGCTGCTGGTGACCCCAGGCATGACCTTTGGCTCCTCTGCGTGGCTAAGCGCCCTGGGATGTTAAAGCTGGATCCTTGTGGGGTAAGAGATCACATCTCACCCTCTTAGCCTCCACCATGACCAAGCAGAACTGGCCCCGCCTCCACCATGACCAAGCAGAACTGGCCCCGCCTCCACCATGACCAAGCAGAACTGGCCTGCCTCCCTCCACCATGACCAAGCAGAACTGGCCCCGCCTCCACCATGACCAAGCAGAACTGGCCGCGTGTGGCTTTTTCCCAATCCAACAGTGCAAAAATGCGGAAGCATTCGTCACCGCACGCCACTACGGTAAAGCGCCTTTCTTTTCAGGCCCGCTTTGGGAGCTGTCGCGCGGAAATAGGCTGTCTATTGCCATTCTCTTTGACAAACTCTAACCTTAACCAGCTCCTTAACAGCGCCTAAACTTAACCGTTCTAACCTTAACCAACTCCGAAACAATGCCTAACCTTAACCTTAACCTTAACCATGCCTAACCTTAACCGGCGAAAGAATACACGTTAAAAAAAAATCACGTTAAAAAAAATATATTTGACGGGATTCAAACTCACCAGCAACTAGCTGTAGGATCCACAGCCATGGCATCTTGCCAATTGAGCTATTTCTGGATACTGAATTTGGGGCGGTGACTTATATATATTGTTAAGGCGGGATCTCATGCGCATGCGCGAGCACCTCGCGAGCACCTCGCGAGCACGCCGGCGCACGCACGCACCTGAGCGAGCACGCCGCCGCTGGGCGCTGCGTGAAGGAAAATGAAAGGCGAATTACCGCACGCCACTACGGTACCTCCGATGACGAATGCGGAAGCATTTTTGCACTGTTGGATTTGGAAAAAGCAAAAGGCGAACTGGCCTGCCTCCCTCCACCATGACCAAGCAGAACTGGCCCGCCTCCCTCCACCATGACCAAGCAGAACTGGCCCCGCCTCCCTCCACCATGACCAGGCAGAACTGGCCCCGCCTCCCTCCACCATGACCAAGCAGAACTGGCCCCGCCTCCACCATGACCAAGCAGAACTGGCCCCGCCTCCCTCCACCATGACCAGGCAGAACTGGCCCCGCCTCCACTATGACCAAGCAGAAACCCTGACTAGTGGAGACGAGGCCACAGCACGACTAAACCCTGACTAGTGGAGACGAGGCCACAGCACGGCTAAACCCTGACTAGTGGAGACGAGGCCACAGCACGGCTAAACCCTGACTAGTGGAGACGAGGCCACAGCACGGCTAAACCCTGACTAGTGGAGACGAGGCCACAGCACGGCTAAACCCTGACTAGTGGAGACGAGGCCACAGCACGACTAAACCCTGACTAGTGGAGACGAGGCCACATCACGGCTAAACCCTGGCTAGTGGAGACGAGGCCACAGCACGGCTAAACCCTGGCTAGTGGAGACAAGGCCACAGCACGGCTAAACCCTGACTAGTGGAGACGAGGCCACAGCATGGCTAAACCCTGGCTAGTGGAGACGAGGCCACAGCATGGCTAAACCCTGGCTAGTGGAGACAAGGCCACAGCACGGCTAAACCCTGGCTAGTGGAGACGAGGCCACAGCACGGCTAAACCCTGGCTAGTGGAGACGAGGCCACAGCACGGCTAAACCCTGGCTAGTGGAGACGAGGCCACAGCGCGGCTAAACCCTGGCTAGTGGAGACGAGGCCACAGCACGGTTAAACCCTGACTAGTGGAGACGAGGACACAGCACGGCTAAACCCTGGCTAGTGGAGACCAGGCCACAGCACGGCTAAACCCTGGCTAGTGGAGACCAGGCCACAGCACGGCTAAACCCTGGCTAGTGGAGTCGAGGCCACAACACGGCTAAACCCTGGCTAGTGGAGACGAGGCCACAGCATGGCTAAACCCTGGCTAGTGGAGACGAGGCCACAGCATGGCTAAACCCTGGCTAGTGGAGACGAGGCCACAGCATGGCTAAACCCTGGCTAGTGGAGACGAGGCCACAGCGCGGCTAAACCCTGGCTAGTGGAGACGAGGCCACAGCATGGCTAAACCCTGACTAGTGGAGACGAGGACACAGCACGGCTAAACCCTGGCTAGTGGAGACGAGGCCACAGCACGACTAAACCCTGGCTAGTGGAGATGAGGCCACAGCACGGCTAAACCCTGGCTAGTGGAGACGAGGCCACAGCACGGCTAAACCCTGACTAGTGGAGACAAGGCCACAGCACGACTAAACCCTGGCTAGTGGAGACGAGGCCACAGCACGGCTAAACCCTGGCTAGTGGAGACGAGGCCACAGCACGGCTAAACCCTGGCTAGTGGAGACGAGGCCACAGCACGGCTAAACCCTGGCTAGTGGAGACGAGGCCACAGCACGGCTAAACCCTGGCTAGTGGAGACGAGGCCACAGCACAGCTAATCCCTGACTAGTGGAGACGAGGCCACAGCACGGCTAAACCCTGGCTAGTGGAGACAAGGCCACAGCACAGCTAAACCCTGGCTAGTGGAGACGAGGCCACAGCACAGCTAAACCCTGGCTAGTGGAGACCAGGCCACAGCACGGCTAAACCCTGGCTAGTGGAGACGAGGCCACAGCACGGCTAAACCCTGGCTAGTGGAGACGAGGCCACAATCAATCAATCAATCAATCAATCAAATTTATTTATAAAGCACATTTCACATGACGCGTGTCAACCAAAGTGCTGTACAGAGGGTAAATACACAAGATACATATAGACAACAATCACACTCTGTTTTATGGGAGGGCACACAGGCAAACACATAGAGAAACAGGGCATGAGTCAGTGAACGGGAAAGGCTAGTAGGTAGAAGTGGGTTTTGAGCCTCGATTTGAAGGCATCTATCGAGGGGGCGAGCCTAATGGAGGTGGGGATGCTGTTCCACAGTTCAGGGGCTGCCACAGCACGGCTAAACCCTGGCTAGTGGAGACGAGGCCACAGCACGGCTAAACCCTGGCTAGTGGAGACGAGGCCACAGCACGGCTAAACCCTGGCTAGTGGAGACGAGGCCACAGCACAGCTAAACCCTGGCTAGTGGAGACGAGGCCACAGCACGGCTAAACCCTGGCTAGTGGAGACAATGCGTTAGTAAGCTAACAGCTATGCATCGGCTACACTACTGTCACGTATTTCATACCACTGCTGTGGCATGTTCTCACACTGTGGCTCTGGCTGCTCTGGCTGCCCCTGCGATTAAAGATACGGCCATTGTTAGCGCGCTGCGTTTGAAGTGCACTCAGTAACACTCTGCTTCACGCAAGCTTGAGCAAAAATCGTTTTAATGAATCCAGATGCAAGGCACCTCAGCGCTGGGCACAGCCAGCGTACCCCCCCCCCCCCCCCCCCACGCCCCCCCTCCTTAGCGGGTCGACTTGACACGACGCGGGTAATTGCACCGTTAAGGTCAGAGGCGGTTAGGTTCCAGTACACTGTTCATGTGGAAGAAGGAGGGGCTAATCCCCGGACTGGAATGACTTTGATTCAGCTCGGAGAGAGCGATTAGAAGCTAGGTGTGTGTGCGTGTGTGTGCGTGTGTGCGTGCGTGTGTGTGCGTGTGTGTGTGTGTGTGTGTGTGTGTTTGGTCAATGTGTCAGCAAGGCAGGAGTCGTCTCAGAGGCACGTGGCGACACTAAGGATCTTGGGTTGTTTCGTGGTATTTTAATACGCCTGAGCTTTCTCCCACATTCCGTCACACGCACACATCACGTCCAGTGCGCTCGGTGTGTTCAGGAACTTAATTCACGTCGCTCTCTCCGTCTGATCTCGTGCGGCTCGGTATGAATAAATCAATACATCGTGGGCCCCCGGGCCTTTGGGCTTGATCATGTCTCACCGTTGTGTGACGTTAGAGAACTACGAGATACATCGGGGGCTCTGAGCCACAGGGGGGCAGCGTTTTGGACGAAAACGCGCTCAGTATATCAACTGTAACCTTTTCACTGCCACACTACAGACGGTTAACCCTTTCACTACCACACTACAGAAGGTTAACCCTTTCACTACCACACTACAGAAGGTTAACCCTTTCACTACCACACTACAGACGGTTCACCCTTTCACTACCACACTACAGAAGCTTAACCCTTTCACTACCACACTACAGACGGTTAACCTTTCACTACCACACTACAGACGGTTAACCTTTCACTACCACACTACATAAGGTTAACATTTCACTACCACACTACAGACGGTTAACCCTTTCACTAACACACCACAGACGGTTAACCCTTTCACTAACACACCACAGACGGTTAACCCTTTCACTAACACACTACAGAATGTTAACCCTTTCACTGCCACACTACAGACCGTTAACCCTTTCACTACCACACTACAGACGGTTAACCCTTTCACTACCACACTACAGACGGTTAACCCTTTCACTACCACACTACAGAAGCTTAACCCTTTCACTACCACACTACAGACGGTTAACCTTTCACTACCACACTACAGACGGTTAACCCTTTCACTAACACACCACAGACGGTTAACCCTTTCACTAACACACTACAGAAGGTTAACCCTTTCACTGCCACACTACATAACGTTAACCCTTTCACTGCCACACTACATAATGTTAACCCTTTCACTACCACACTACATAATGTTAACCCTTTCACTACCACACTACAGAAGGTTAACCTTTCACTACCACACTACAGAAGGTTAACCTTTCACTACCACACTACAGAAGGTTAACCTTTCACTACCACACTACATAAGGTTAACCTTTCACTGCCACACTACAGACGGTTAACCTTTCACTACCACACTACAGAAGGTTAACCCTTTCACTACCACACTACAGACGGTTAACCCTTTCACTACCACACTACAGAAGCTTAACCCTTTCACTACCACACTACAGACGGTTAACCTTTCACTACCACACTACAGACGGTTAACCTTTCACTACCACACTACAGAATGTTAACCCTTTCACTACCACACTACAGACGGTTAACCCTTTCACTAACACACCACAGACGGTTAACCCTTTCACTAACACACTACATAAGGTTAACCCTTTCACTACCACACTACAGAAGGTTAACCCTTTCACTACCACACTACAGCACGTTAACCCTTTCACTACCACACTACATAATGTTAACCCTTTCACTACCACACTACAGAAGGTTAACCTTTCACTACCACACTACAGAAGGTTAATCTTTCACTACCACACTACAGACGGTTAACCCTTTCACTACCACACTACAGAAGGTTAACCGTTCACTACCACACTACAGAAGGTTAACCTTTCACTACCACACTACAGAAGGTTAACCGTTCACTACCACACTACAGAAGGTTAACCTTTCACTACCACACTACAGAAGATGTAGAGCAGGGGTTCCCAAAGTGGGGGTAATAATCCCCCCCAGAAAAATCTACTTTGCATTTGATATATTGCAAATATATGCCATCACACACACTGGCATTTAAAGGTTTAGAATTATGAAATTAATATGTGGTGTTATGATCAGGGCTGAAGTTGAATAAAAGATTGTATTATTTTCAATCTGACATTACAAAAAAACAGAAAATCCATCAAAATCAGTGTTGTTGCTAATCATACATATGCTAGCCTGTTTTTTAACAATAATTTGTGATGCCATCACAAACACTGGCATTTAAAGGGTACAAATAAAAAAAAATCCTGAGTCAAGAAATGTCCTGGTGGGGGACCCCCAGACCCCCCGCTTAAAAAGGTGCCTGACTGGGGCTATATTTTGCACCATATTTCCTGGCCTGAATGATTTCCCCAGTCCTGGTTAAAAGCCTCCAATGCTTATTAGTGTGTGTGCGTTTGAACGTGTGCATGTTTCAAGCATACATTTCCATTTATTAAAAAAAATTTATAAAAAAAAAATGTAAATTATTATTATTTAAATCTTTTTTTTACCTCCTATAATAGTGGGGGTTGCGGCTCTCTGACACCGTTATTTGGGGGTCGCGGCCTGAAAAGTTTGGGAACCCCTGATGTAGAGAGTAACAGTAACTAGAGTAACTAGAGTGCTAATCAGATGTATGTACAGAGTTGTAGTATTAATATGTACAATGATACAGGTATAAAGACACTATGGTAGTAAGTCATACTGGCCAGCAGCGTAACTAGTAAGAGTAGGTAAGGGATATGTAGAGATATAGATATAGTAACTAGTAAGAGTAGGTAAGGGACATGTACAGATATAGATATAGTATCTACACAGATATGTAAAAAGGATTATATGCAGGTATGTACAGGCAGATGTGGATAGATATACATATATGGTTAGAATAAATATATATATATGGTATATGATGCAGTGTCTTTTTCATAGCTACTAATATTATGTTTCTGCTGAGTGACAGGTCCACGAGGGACGAATCATGACTCAATCACAACTCTGTTAAAAATCAATCATGACTCTGTTAAAACAGTGACGTTTTGGTTGCCTTTATTGCACATCATATCATAATTCATATTGGATTCTTGAGACGGGTTCTGTCTGGGGGAAAAGCAAGGGGACTAGAGAGGCGCTTGATAACCTTTTGGACAGGCACCGATAAACTCCCAACGTTTATCTGTCATAAACATGTCATAAACATGTCATAAACGTGTCATAACCGTGTCACAAACATGTCATAAACTGTCTGCACCGTGCTGGGCACACCTCGCGTGGCTCCCTACAGGTATGTGTGTAGGGGCAGGTACAAATAAGAATTTTCTTCTTCCTGTTCCTTTCGGCCATGGAATTTAGTGGATCATATTAATATGTACTGTTGGACTGTAATAATTCCATGTACGAATAAATAAAAATTAAATAAAATTAAATGAAATGAAATGTTGTAATGTCTGTGGGGAACCCTGGGTGTGTGAATGTAAAACAGCGCGGCGGCAACATCAGCTAACGGCACGCGGCAGGTGGAGCTAAGCCGAGAAGAGAGAGAGAGAGAGAGAGAGAGAGAGAGAGAGAGAGAGAGAGAGAGAGAGAGAGAGAGAGAGAGAGAGAGAGCTGCTAGCGTGACCTTAAATACCCGAGTCCTAATGACTCAGGTGAGGCACGTTGGCA
>NC_140166.1:140930035-140953475 GCF_963971535.1 Notolepis coatsorum | reverse complement strand
TCTCTCTCTCTCATCTCTCTTATCTCTCCTCTCTCCTCTCTCTGTCTCTCTCTCTCTCTTCCTCTCTCTCTCTCTCTCTCCTCTCTTCTCCTCTCTCTTCTATCCTCTCTCCTCTCTCTCTGTCAGTCTCTCTCCCCCTCTCTCTGTCTATCTTCTCCTCTCTCTCAATCTCTCTCTGTCTGTCTATCTCTCTCCTCTCTCCCTCTCTCCCCTCCCTCCTCTCCCCCTCTCCCCTCTTCCCCCCTCTCTGTCTGTCTATCTCTCCCCTCTCTCTGTCTGTCTATCTCTCTCTCCTCTCTCCCTCTCTCTCTGTCTATCTCTCCCTCCTCTCTCTATCTAATCTCTCCCTATCCCTCTCTCTGTCTATCTCTCTCCCCTCTCTCTCCTCTGTCTGTCTATCTCTCTCCCTCTCTCCCCCTCTCCCCCTCCTCACCTCCTCTCTCTCCTCTCTCTCCTCTCTCTCTCTCTCTCTCTCTCTCTCTCTCTCTCTCTCTCTCTCCCTCTTCCTCTCTTGCTCTCCCACTAACCTGCGTCTCTCTGTCCCACTGTCTCCTTGTAGGTCTTCCATCTACTGTGAGAGGAGAGAGCCAGCTGACAGGACCGAGAGACAGAAGACCATCTACCTGTGAGAGGAGAGAGCCAGCTGACAGGACCGAGAGACAGAAGACCATCTACCTGTGAGAGGAGAGAGCCAGCTGACAGGACCGAGAGACAGAAGACCATCTACCTGTGAGAGGAGAGAGCCAGCTGACAGGACCGAGAGACAGAAGACCATCTACCTGTGAGAGGAGAGAGCCAGCTGACAGGACCGAGAGACAGAAGACCATCTACCTGTGAGAGGAGAGAGCCAGCTGACAGGACCGAGTGACAGAAGACATGGCCGTGGACTGGACTGGATTACTTCATGCATCATCCAAACTATCAGGTAACAAACCTGCCTGCAACTTTTAAATGTCAACCTGTTTAAACTCGAGGGCATTGAGGTTTCCCTCCTTTACAGTGACGCTGTAATGAACATACAATTAAAACCCTTTCACTACCACACTACAGAAGGTTCTATATCAACTGGCTTCCGCTCAGCGTCATCTGCACTAACCTCACTTCGTGCATATGCACTGAATAAAAATCCACAATGTACCTTTACATACCAACATTCGTCTGGCCACACCCTATCCATACTTCATAAGCAGGTGTGTGGCCACACACTCGCCTCCTTCTTCACTTTCACCACAAGGAAGTGCCTGTTGTATATATCACTTGACGAGGTTGTTTAAGCTGAAGAAAGTTGAGTTACGTGTTTAAATTTTTTCTTGCTTTTTTCTTTCTCTCATAACTTTAAAAAGAAAAAAGCTAAGTCATAATGTTTACCTCGGAGGGTCGCGCTAGCAACGTTACCCTTCACCAGCGGTTCTCCATTGCCTCCTCTGTCGTGCGTCTTGGAGCGGGGTTGAGGCCACTTTCGTGGTCGGCAGCCGCGCCCGGTAGGCGTCCGATAGGTAGTTTGCATCTCCAAGGAGCTGGTGCACCAGCGCCGTCTCCTGTGCGATGGCCTGGTTCCGGCTCTGGTTCCTTTGCCCCCCGTGGCAAGGCCGTAGCAGCGGAGCGCGAAGGAAGACCCAGACCCACTGAAGGGACTGGATCCCCCGGAAAAAGGGGGCCCGGAGAGGTCAATGACGCCACAGCATCAATACCTCACCAGGCGGTCACTTAGTGACTCCGCCCCCCACATCGCCAGCGTATTCGGACAGGGCCCCTCCAAGAGCGGGCCCTTTCCCCCCACTAGTACGCCGCCTGGCACACTGACCCTGGCAAACTCAGGCAGTCAGCATGGCCGTAACTCGAAGCACTCAAAAGGCTACACTACAGCGGAAGCAGGCAGCGCACCGGGGAGACGACCCCAGAGGGGGTCGATCCCTCAAACCAGGCAGCAGGCGTTTGACCCGAGCCTGGAGCACTGCGGACGAGACAGGCGCCAAAGGGGTCAACTGAAAACAGCACCCCGGCGGAAGGGGCGTATGCTGGCATTGTTGCGCACCATGACAAAGCCTCCATAAAAAAAAACCCACCCAGAGGGGTCGAGGCAGAGAAGGCTGACACGATTGGCAGACGTCATGAACGTGCAGGGGCACACTCAACCGGGTAACCCGGGAGTTGACTCTGCTCCAACACACCAGGGAATCAACCACCCTCTTGGTACCACATACGGTGGTTGTTCCTATAACCCCCAAGAAAAAACTCCAAAACACACCTGCGGGTATACACCAGCTATACCGCAGTACAAGTGTTTCAGTTTCCAAAAATGGTTATCCCAGGCCTACGGTTTCAACGAAACATTACTTCGGACCGGGCCCGGCGGCTCGGGAAGCACACAGGGTCACCAGAGGAGGTCCAGAAGACCACCCCAACAGCCCCCTCTTCGCCATGCGTGAGAGAGGAGCGAAAGAAGGAGAACCAGCCCCTTTATGATAGTGCCAGGTACAACGTGTACCCAACAAAGGGTCTCCATAACGCCTAACCCTGTGACACCCGGGCCGACCCGGCATTTTTCCCCCCGAAAAAAGCACAAGTCCCTCAGGGTACCAGAACAGCAGATCTGCGTCCCCGGCGGACAACGGATTAACTGACCTGGACCAGCGCGACCAGAACCAGTCCTGTGCCCTAACCACACCGACATGCCCACTCCAGGAGAGGGGGTAGGTATGCGTGTCGATCTAAAACATGAAAAGAGGGCGCCACCCATACGGTCCCATTTGTACCGCGCTCAGTGGCCCACCCCAAGGGCGTGAGACCCCTCTACCTATGTTCTGATCTATTCCGTTAACATCCCCCAGATATGAACGAGAATTCATCGAGACAACCTAGTAAACTGGCGCTCGGAAGAGACAAACTCCATCCCAGTTGCCCTATAAAAACGCTGTTTTAATAACGAGCAACCAAGGCGTACTAGCCCCCTGCGTGATTCTTATCAGAAACACCCCGAGCCAGCACTATGTACGCGTCGAGACCCAAACACATCAATGGATAGTCTAACAAGACACCAGACATTGTTCCTCCAAGTCGCCTGGGAGAACGACAAGGAGCCGTCGTGCTTCACGTTCTTTCCTCTTTTTATTTAAAAAAGAAAGAAACACAGACTGACATGAATCCCACGTGACGCAGCTGAGGGTAAAAATTGTTTTCATTTTTACATCCCGCCACCCTCACCACAGGGAGGAGACGGGAATCCCCAGAGAGACTTCCCACGTGAGCTGTATAGATTGAAAAGAAATATTGCAACATTGAGCTATGTAACACTTGGGTTAGGGCTCTCCGAGGAGGAGGCACTGAACCAATACACACTCAATAATCGAATTGAATCGAATACACACACAATAGAGCAGAACTCGTTTTTTGAAGTTCTACTCACCTTGACAATCTGAGGAGGAGGCTCTGAAACTCTGAGGAGGCTCCCTCACTGGGAAGGAGAGTCCGAACTCACAGAAGGCACTTCTCCCTGAGGAGGAGCTTTCGTGAGGAGGAGCTCTGACAACTCCCTGAAACAGATCCATAACATGGACCTGAACAACCCACGGAAGTCTTACCAATAGAGACACGCTCAGTGACGTACTCTATGGCGGGGGAATTTCCGCGGTGCACACGCCCAATCTTTCAGGGCGTGGGACCAGGAAACCCCCCCCCCTTACCCTGTAACGTGCCGAACAGCAACGTGACAGGAACCCTGAAAGACAGGTGGTTTTAACCCCTGACCAATCAGAAAAGGGAAGGAAAGGTTTACCAGTTCACCCCTTTACGACCCCTCACCCCTGATACGATGTAATGACAAAGTAGAGCCATGACCCAGTCATAGCCTGCTACATGAAGCATTAACAGCTTCACCTAGCTCATGTGCTAACCTGCTATCTGAGTTTTACCAAGAAAAAAACACAGAACAGAGAGGGCCCTTTTAAGAGCCACGGTCCAGACTTACACATGTGCTTCTGTGGACCAAACCTAACCCAGTTGTAGATCACAACGACACACACAACCCTTCATCACAACAAAAAATGGCAAAAGTACACTCTTACTACAGAGGAACGCCATTTTTCATAACGAGAGAAGACACAAGTCCTCGATTATGTAATGGCCACAGACCTTGCTAAGCACACATGATAAGTGACCAAACAACCTTTTCTTTAGGAAAAAATAGTTTCTCAAGCGAAAGCACAACCCCAGCAACTTAAGCTGAGGGTTACATCGTATCCCCACAAACACAGTGACACAATATATTGTAAACAACATGTCTGAGAGGAGGGGGGGGGGAAGCTTGTGACTGCAACTTGTTCCTGTTTGCGGACGACTCAGCCCTGCTGGTCTCTGACAAGAACAAGTTACAGGTTGAAAAAGCCCTCAGCTCGGAACTAGGCAAAATCTGCATATGGCTCGCCGACAACAAACTATCATTACACATGGGCAAAACAGAGTCCATTCTCTTCGGTTCAAATAACAAACTCAGCAAGACCGACGGCTTCTCGGTTACAGTGGGTGACAATATTATCACAAGGAAAGATGAAATTACCTACCTGGGTTCCATCCTAGAGGCTAATCTTTCCTGTGACAAAATGGCATCCAATGTAATAAAAAAAGTCAACCAACGAACGCGATTCTTGTACCGGATCTCCTCTCTGGTAAACAAGAATACCCTGAAGACTCTAGCAGGAGCACTCATTCAAGGGTACTACGACTATGCTTGCACCTCATGGTACCAAAGCACCTCAAAGGCACTAAAAAACAAATTACAAACATCTCAAAACAAGCTAGTCAGACTACTACTTGACCTGACTCCTAGAACCCACCTCACCCCTGCCCACTTTGACAACCTAGGATGGCTTAGAGTAGACGACAGAGTACAGCAACTTGCAATGGGCCTGGTCTACAAGATACACTACGCGACCAAGGTACCCATGTACATGTCAAAATACTTCCCAAAGGTCAGTGAATACCACGATCACAACACCAGAGGGAGCTCCACAAATCATGTAAAACCCAGATTCGGCTCAAACAAGGGACTAAACACGTTTCGCAATTATGCCACATCAATGTGGAACGCCCTGCCTAAAGCTGTAAAGGAATGTGAATCACTACCCACCTTCAAAAACACTCTCAAAAAACACCTACGTGAGACTGCAATTCGAAACTGGCCCCTACAAATGTCCTAACCTAGTTGTACAGTAAATGACCAAGTAAGGCTTTGTCAATATTCCAATGTACAGTGTAAAATGTGTGTGTGTCCCCTACCCAACCCCCCCCCCCCCCCACCTCCAATGTACAGCCCTCACCCAACCCACCCAACCCCACCCCACCAACCTCCTCCAATGTACAGTTTCTACGCCAAATGTATATACACTCCTTTTCTGGACACTTTTGTATCACAAACAGTACTGTATTTGCAAATCTGATATGTCATAAATGTATAGATGTAGCAGTACTGTCTATCTGTATGTCATGTATGTCATATATGTTATGATGAATTGAAAATGGGGGACCCTGGTGGAAACAAGACGAAAGTCTTTCTCTGGTCTGCATCCCCTTAACAATTGTATGTATTGAGATGTACTGTACTGTACCCATTCTGCAATCTGTTAATAAACTTTTCAATCAATCAATTCAAAAACCGGGGGGTCACCCCTCCTATCTTACCCTTGATACGACCAAGGTGAACAGGCACCCCTGTTAATATGTGAACATGCTGTTCATTGTCATCACAGGCTGAGAAAAAGATTCATTCCTCAATCACATGTCACTAAGCATAGCTTCACAGGTTATTACTAACCCTCTTAGTTGTGAGTTCACCCACGTTACAATGTTACATGAACACACATGTTCTCATCACAACCAACCAGTTCATTTTTACACATGTAAAAAACAACGCCGATTCACTATGGAGATAGAAGCTATACCAGTGACAAGACAATTCACACACAACACGCGTCATATCCTCAATGTATTGCAGCAACACATGTTTTGGAAACATCGTTATTACAAAACATTTAGAAGGGAAGAAAAGAAGAAGTGTTTAAAGTCCGGTCAGGACTCAGGACTCCTACCTTCACCCTGAGCGCAGGCCGAGAGAACAGCAACACTGGTTAACGGGACACCGAGTTGAACCCAGCATCTCCTGCGTTGGTGACGAGGGTATGTCCGCTACGCCACCCAGCCGCCGTTCTCCATGTTGACGAAGTCCTCGCTGGCACTGGCACCCGGGTGTAGGGTCGACTAACATCCTCTGTCAAAGATGACGTCGTAGTCAGAGTGTTTAAGGCATGTTATAGTCACAGTAACGTTTCAACAGTGTAGCATTAAGCTAACAGCCGTCCGACTGATAGCAACAAGCTAATGTTTACTAGCCTAGTGAACACAACGAGCTAGCGCCGCAGCTAACAGCTGACTGGCTAACACAGTAGGTCACAAACTAGCACGCCAGCTATGCAGCTATCACCTGAACTGTACACAATGACATAATAAGCCACACTTCAGACAGGCCGCCGCCTGAGTTCCTCCCCATCCTAAGAGGGAAGAGAAAAACGTCAACACAGTTTTCAACAGTGATTTACCAGACATACAGCGGAGCCGGCACAAATCCCATCCGGGTTGCAGCCGACTTGAGCATGGATCTTCCGATAACGAAGCTCCATGCCCACATTTCCTCGTTAGGGTGTACTTCCACATTCATGTGAAAGATGGGGCCTGCACGGGACAGAGAAGCATCCGCTCGTCCAGAGAATCCCGGGTTTTAACCAGGTCTCGGTCGCGGCCCACTAGATTGACCATCATGGGCGTCAGACCAAGATCCTCCGTCCACCGCTTAAGAATCCGAACAGAGAACCCTAGTCCGGGGTCGGCTTTCGTAAAATTGTCAGCTAACCCCGAAGCGTTAACAGACAACTAGCGCTCGCAAGCAAAACAGTACTTACCCAACACGGAAGCACCCAGTTCTCACAACAGCCGGTGCCTCCCACAGTCCAGCTGTATGACCGGAGGGCCAATACCCATCCAGCCGCAGCAAGGAGGACTGCAGATATATGCAATATGACGCTGAGCGGAAGCTAGCATGAAACAGAACCGTCTGTAGTGTGGTAGCGCAAGGGTTAACTGTCTGTAGTGTGGTAGCGCAATGGTTAACCGTCTGTAGTGTGGTAGCGCAAGTGTTAACCTTCTGTAGTGTGGTAGCGAAAGGGTTAACCCTTTATCATGTGGCAGTGATAGGGGGTTAACCTTCTGTATTGTCGCAGTGCAAGGGTTAACCTTTGGTAGTGTGGCAGTGAAAGAGTTGAAAGTGCATTGAAGGGCGTTCCAAGAGTACGGAGCGCTATAGGAGAGGAGGCGGGTTTCAACGCTACGACCCTAGAACACCCATTGACACACCTTCTCTCGCTTTAGGGAGAGACCCGCTTGTGTTCACGCACCTCGAGTGAACTCATGGGCAAGAGGAGAAGAAGAAAAAAAAGAGAGAGATATTTATGTTTTATGGTATGTTTTAATTTTGGGTCGGTTTTTGGCTTGACATTTTAACGGCCTCGGATTTTATCGAGGGATGTTTTATATTTTTTGTTTAAAGGCGAGGCTTATCTCGTGTCTGTGATCCGGCCCGTCCTTTATCGTACTGGATTACACTATACTTTGCATCTAAACTTATTGAACCACGGTTAGCGGCGTTGGACTGTGGTGTCCGGACCCGACCCGACCCGACCAGACCAGACCAGACCGGACCAGACAGGACCGGACCAGACCCCCTCATTATACGCAGACTGTCAGCTTGATTTGTAGAAGACGTCTCAGAAGACATGCTATCATATGATATGGAGCGTGTGTGTAAACGAGACGCTCTCAGTATCTCAGCAGGGCCTCTGGCCTCATGTCTGGAGGGGAAAGGCAAGTGTGGTTTAGGGCACAGACGCTGCCTCCCTTCCTCCCGGCACTCCTCACCTTGTCTCCCGCTGACCTCATCTTGACCCCTGCTGACCTCGCTCCTCATCTTGGAGCACCCTCAAAAACCACTCGAGGTCGGGGTGCCCAATTGGCGAACCATGTAATGCGCTGGGTCGGGAAGCGGCCAACCCGGGGGTTCGATTCCCGGACCCGGCGTCCTTTGCCGAATGTCTTCCCCCCACTCTGTCTCCCGTTCTTCCTCTCTCTCTCTCTCTCTACCGGACTGACCGGTACTAAAAACAATACAAATCTACCAAAAACATAAAAAAATTAAATAATAAAACCACTCGAGGTCAGTTGAGAGGTACTCCAGTGATCGATTACTCACGACCCATATTCCCTAATCATCACCAGAGCCGGTATGGATCTTTTTCCAATAATTAAGAATGACATCATAATCTTTTCAAGGGTGGATCCTGGAAGTGTCACAGGCACAGTTATTCACCCAGCGCTTTACAGCCACTGTGCCCTCCAGAATCCTCGTTTATGACCTGCCCATTGAACAGGTTATTACCTCGGATGTCAGAATCATCGGTAATTTGTTGCATTGTTAACTAACGTTTGATACATCGGTTGATGTATATTTAATACAGGCTTCAATAGATCTGGCACCAAGCAGAGCATAGAACACTGGTATTCTGACGTGATGACCCTTCCTACCTTTTATAGTTTCCTTGATTTCAGCTCATTTAGGGGAGGGCCACGCCTTGTTCCCGGGGTGATTTTCTCCCCAATCTTCAAAGCGCCTGGTGCTCAGTTTTGGCAAAAACCTGTCTTAACACTTTCAGTGCCAAAAACAAGTTAAGTAGTTTCTGGGCCCATGTCGTTCAGTGCCATAAACGACTTTTTACGTTTCTGGGTCGTTTTTCGATATTTTTATTCATTATCCACCCAGGGAGCCTGTTGTTACCATAGGGCAGGGCTATTCAACTAAATTGTTCAGGGGGCCACATTGTCAGAAACCCAAGGGGCCAGGGGCCGGACTGCCACGGCGCCTCCCCGTGCTATGAATATATGTACACTTGACACAACACGCAACCACATTTTCACAACTTTTATTTAACTACATTGCAAAAGTAGTATACTTTTCAAAAAAAGTGCTTCATTTATGTGCCACATCTGCAACATCTCCTGCAGAAAGTGCTTCATTTATGACTGTGCAACAACTGCAACATCTCCTCTTCAACATTTCAATATAAAAATTAAATAAAAAACAATCAAATGCATGATGTGCATCTGAACATTCTAACATCAACACTTGAACAAAAAAACACATTTATAGTGCAGCTGAGCTTATGAAAAAGTGCTTCATGTCTGTGCAACAACAGCAAATCACAGCATCTTATTAGCACTTATTGTCCACTCTTAACTCTCAAACATCAGGGGGGTGGGGGGCAGACAGGCCTAGCCTACATACACACATCTAATGAGAGCGATTGCACTTCTTTGACTGGGCAATGGCAGAGAAAGAGGGTTCATAGGAAGTGAGGGCTACCCGCAAACAGTGATGCAAATGCTCATTTGTCAAGGAGGCACGGTTGCTTGTTTTAATGGCATTCATGTGAGAGAAACTGGATTCACAGGTGTATGTTGAGCCAAACATTGTTAGCACAGATATTGCCAGTGTTTTTATTTTGGGGAATGTCTTGACATGAATACACTTTATCCAAAATGTTGTGGTGGATTCATTCTCAAGTGCCTGCTTCAGAGCAGATGATGCTTGCATGTCAATTATTTCAAGTTGCAGGAGACCTTCATCAATGTGAAGTTATGCAAGGAACTCTTGTCCTTTTGTGGAAATAGCAGCTACATTGGCAAATGGGTTGCTCACAAAATGCATCAATTCTCTGGACATGTCAAATTCATCAAATCGACTTGCAAAGTTTTCCCTCAATTTATCAATGAAATCTGTCATTAATTGAGTGAATTTTGGCTCAATTGTGCGTGTTAACGTTGACATGAAAAGAAAAAAGTTAAAAAAAAACAAAAAAAAATATTAAAAAGAAAATATTTAAAAAAAAAAAATTTTAATAAAAAAAAAAATTATTATCATGTAATCTTTGGCGGGCCGGTCAGAATCATCCGGCCCGCGGGCCGCCAGTTGAATAGCCCTGCCATAGGGAATGAGTCTGAGGTCGCCAAAGTGCAATACCGGCCGCATCCAGCTAGACGGCGGTATTGAGCACCCTTTGAAAAACTTGTATCTTGGCCTGTGCGTCGATCTAAACTTTTTTTACGCACACATCCGCGACCCACTCAAAATGGCCCCGCGACCCACTTTTGGGTCGCGACCCACCAGTTGAGAAACACTGATCTAAAGGGTCCGGGTATTTTTTTTCCTTTTTGCTCAAGCTGAGTGGTTATAACGGTCAGATTGAGAAGAATCAAATGCTCCTGACGCATGATGTGTGGTGGATTATGTTGGCTCCATGATGGACATCAATACTTGGAATCGCGATCAGATAATTGGAATATTCTTTTTGGGGTACATCCTAGTCAAGGTAAGGGATATATGATATCAATCTTGCGCTGATCCAAGCATGTCTTCATATCGATCCGAACGTGTGTCTGTAACGTCAGTCCACAACGTATGCCGTTGATGGCGATCAAAGCATAAAAAAACGCCCCCCCCCCCCCCCCCCCCCCCTTTCATGCATTCATGATGAAACATAATACCTACGATATAGATTTGATTTGAGAATAATAGCGGGTCCAGGCAAGGAAACGACAACGGTTATAGTATAATACGCCTATAAGGCTATTCCTCAGCATTTCAGGAATTACCCCAGACCGATCTAAAAGCATACTTATATTCACCACGGTATAACGCGCGAATGTCCATAGCTATAATATAGAATAATAGTTATTATAGCTCTACAAACAAGGTGACGGATCCCTACCTATCTAGAGTTGGCCTTGCTACAGAGAGCCGCATCTAATGGCTGGCACTGAAAGTGTTAATGCCGGCGCCTGTGAAACGTGACAATATGAGTGGGATCTTCCACCGTGTCAACATGGGTTAGAAAAAAAATTCTAATAAATATGAGATAGGGTATAGAGTATAGATGTTTTCCCCCTGATCGACAGACCTGGTCAACACACGGATTGACTCGAACTCATTGCAAAACAACGTGAATATTGGCTATATATATGTTTTTTATTTCAGATATTGATTACATTATACATTTGATACATTATATTGTGTATATAAACACATTATATTACGTATGTACATTATGAATGTAAAATCTTTCATGATCATCATCATCATCATCATCATCATCATCAAGAGGTCCAGTGTGTTTTCACTTCAGGCATATTTAGATAATCAGAACATTTCAGTGGAACGCACATAGCCTCCTTCTCGGGCAGGGTCAAGGGTCAGGCAGGAAAATGAGCTTCTGTCGTATAAATAAATGCAGAGATAATGTTTTCTCAGCACACGTACATACACTTTAAAGACCCAATAGGTGATCCAAACAGAAACAAATTGGACATAAACCAAAAAAAAGTGAATTAAAATCGATAAGAATGGAGACATGTGGGCGCCCCAGTGGCGAACCACATAACGCGCTGAGTCGCGGCACGGCCGACACGAGTTCCATTCCCGGACCTGTCGTTATTTGCCGAATGTCTTCCCCCCACTCTGTCTCCCGTTCCCCCTCTCTCTCTCTCTACTGGACTGCCCAGTAGCAAAAAGTCGACTGTACGGGTCTTATCAGTGGTATCAGTCCTTTCCAAATCCTTTGGCGTCATTTAATCAGAAGCTCAGTGGTCATGATGACCGTTTGGGATTATCTCACTAACAGGCGTCAGTGCGTCTCTTGCAGAGAGATAAAGACAGAGCTGGTGTTGTTGTGTCCTGCAAAACGGTGTTTCCCTTGTTTTTCCCGATTAACGGCTGAAATTGTCCCTGACCTCCCCCCACCTCCATTAGGCTCGCCCCCTCGATAGATGCCTTCAAATCGAGGCTCAAAACCCACTTCAGCAACATTTAACGAGTGAGACGGTAAGAAGTCTAAAGATGAGCCCGAAGAAACAAAAGGCTAAAAGAAATACCAAAACCGACTCTGGAAACGAGAAAGATGTCACAGATGAACAGGCTCGTCAAACCAGCTCTTCCGACACTGACGAGGAAACAGAGGGAGAGGAATCCGCGATTCTAAAAGAATTAAAAGATCTAAGGAGAGAGAATAAAGAAGCACACAATGCCACTCAGTCTTCAGTGAGCAAACTTGAAACATCTATGTCGCAAGTAACTGAATGGATTGACAAAACAGAAGGTAGAATTACGGTAATTGAAAAAGAAATTACGAAACTGGATGATAGTGGAATGAGACACCAGAGGGCGCTCAAATACCTTGTAAAAAGAGATGCAGAAATTACTGCAACCTGTGAAGACTTGCAAAATAGACTCAGACGCAACAATATCCGGATCTACCAAGTCCCTGAAGGTAGCGAGGACAAGGATATTAAAGAGTTTGTGAAGCAGCTATTGACAACATCCCTGAAAATAACACCTGAACTTGAGTCTGAGATTAAGATAGAAAGAGCGCACAGATCACTGACGGCCAAACCGAGAGATTCTAGCGCCCCCCCGCGCTCTATCATTGTGCGCTTTCTAGATTTCAATATCAAAGAACAGGTGTTACAGCTCGCATGGGGACAATCCGTCACACTTCAAGGGAAAAGGATCTATTTTGATCACGATTACTCCCCAGACCTGCAAAAGAAGAGGGGTCAGGTGCGTCACGTCATCAAACAGCTGAAGGAAAAAGAGATACGCGCTAATTGCCCATACCCGGCACGACTCAGGATGACAACAGAATCGGGAACGAAGGTGTTTGACTCGCTGGTGGATGCAATTCCCACACTAAAAGAACTGGGAATTCATGTCCAAATCGACGAAAGAGAGCAACTACAAAGAGAACTGACAAGGGACAGGTGGCGAACACAAAGAAGAGGGCGAGAGCAGCGAACGAAAGGAGCCATGACGTCACTATCTGCCGCAGACCTAAGATCATTCATGGACGATAAAGATGAGTAAACCAGTTAGATATAGTAATAGTAGACTAACGAAATGTTTACAATAAGTGTAAAACACAAGAAATAATGGACATGCTGCTGACTAATATGATTATCATTTACCCTGAGTATTAATGACCTGTTGGGAAAATTTAAATATATCAAATCTACTTTAATTTATATGTGGTTCTGAGGCCAGAGACTGAGCCATAGACGGATCACACTTAGCCTGTGTTATCAGGCAAAGGTTAACCCTATACGCTCGTGGTTAACTTCTCTGCACTTAGTGCAATATGCTCCCTGAGAGAGAAAGCTACACCTCTCTAGAACATCGGGAGATTATTTCATTTGTGATTTATGTAAGACAGCTTACTGGAAAATTGGAAGCCCTAGGTTTTCCCTTACAAGTGAATAGGGGACCATTTTGTTTTGTTTTTTATGTTGTATACTCTTTGACAAATGCCTCAAGCTCATATACTATGGAAGATAGATCTATGTTGTACATACGAAATACAATGACATTATGACAAGCCTTAAATGTATTAGTTATAATATAAATGGTCTTAACAACCCAATAAAGAGGAAAAAACTTTTTGGACAACTTAAGAAAATGCAGTGCTCTATAGCATTCATTCAAGAAACGCACTTATCAATGAACGAACACCAGAAACTGAAGAGAGAATGGGTGGGCCAGGTGTATAGTGCGTCCTGTCAAACAGGGAAAAAGAGAGGAGTGGCTATTCTATTTAACAAATCAGTATACTTCACCAAAGAAAAGGAAATTGCAGATGACCAGGGCAGATATGTTATGGTCCTGGGGTCAATAGGAGGATCAATCATAACCTTTCTAAATATATATGCACCAAATGAAGACTGTCCCAATTTCTTTAAAGGTATAGCCTCACTTTTGGCTGGTAACGCCAAAGGAATTATCCTTATGGCCGGTGATTTCAACTGTGTACTAAATCCAAAAGTAGACAAACTGCCTGTAGATTGTGGACCCATTTCAAAAAAATCTAGATCACTGAATGCAATGATAAAAGAATTTGGACTTATAGATGCATGGCGTTTCCACCATCCTAGGCAGAAAGACTTTACCTTTAGGTCTGGGGTCCATGGTAGCTACTCTCGGATAGATTACTTCTGTATTTCCAAGCAAGATATTGACAAAGTTGAATCATGTATCATTGAAACAGCGACCATCTCAGATCATGGACCTCTAACTCTTCAAATTAACCTCAGTACCAATAAAATCTTTAAATATTGGAGGCTCAATGTATCCATGCTGTCTGACTCTCACACACGGGAGAGGATAAATGAAGAACTGAAGAGTTATTTTGATCTCAACAATAAGGGGGATGTCTCACCATCAATTTTATGGGACGCGGCAAAGGCTGTAATGAGAGGTAAAATTATCTCAATTTCAAGTGCACTAAAGAAACAGCGAAATGAAAAACAACAGAACCTAGAAAATGAGTTAAAAATACTAGAAAGGAAACATAAACTGAACAGAGATGAGGAAGATTTAAAAGCTCTACTAACCTGCAAACAAAAACTAGATGACCTGTTGACATACAAAGCGGAAGGAGCCCTTAGATTTGCTGGTAGGAATTACTATGAGATGGGAAATAGGGCAAGCAAGCTACTGTCATTCCAGCTCCACAAAATACAGTCAAGTCGGATAGTTCCAAAGATTAAACACCCCAGCACACACATGGAAGTAATGCAAACGCAAGAAATTGCTAATGCATTTGCAGATTACTATACCGACCTCTACAAAGCACAGCAATTGGAAAACAAGAAAGAAAAAATCAACAACTTCTTAGATAACCTTAAACTTTCTAAACTATCCCCAGATGAGGCGGATGAGCTAACCTCCCCTATTACGGAGAAGGAGATAGGGGAAACTATTCAGATGCTTAAGAACAATAAATCACCAGGTACAGATGGGTTTTCAAATGAATTTTATAAACATTTCACTGAACAATTAACACCAGTATTAAGTGTAGTTTATAACTATGCCCTATCTGAGAGAGATCCACCAGGAAGCTGGTCAGAAGCTATTGTCTCGGTAATACATAAAGAAGGTAAAGACCCCACAAGATGTAGTTCCTATAGGCCCATAAGTCTCCTTTGCAACGATTTCAAGATATTGACATCTATACTTAAAAAAAGAATACAGAAACATATAATAAAACTGATACACCCAGACCAGACTGGCTTTATCACTGGTCGACAGGGTGCTAACAACATCAGAAGAACTTTAAATCTGCAAACAGTGGCTGGATCTCGAAAAGAACCATCAATGCTTCTCGGCTTAGATGCCGAGAAGGCATTTGATAGAGTTGATTGGCTGTACCTTGAACTAACATTGAAAGGTATGGGATTCAATAACACATTTATAGATTGGATAAAATGTTTATATAAAAATCCTAAGTCTAGAGTAAGGGTGAATGGTCACTGCTCTCACTTCTTTGAGATACAGAGAGGGACACGCCAAGGAGACGTTTTGTCTCCATTACTATTCGCGATTGGCATAGAGCCACTAGCGGAGATGATTAGATCAAACCCTCAGATACAGGGAATAGATGACCAAAAAGGCATTACACACAAGATCTCGCTATTTGCTGATGACATTTTACTTTATATCAAAAACCCTTTAGAATCAATTCCAAACATAATGATGGATTTAAGAAATTACGGCGAACTGTCGGGTTATAAGATAAATGAGACCAAATCAGAAGCCATGATGATAGTGGGAACATGGCCAACACATCTGAACAGTATAGCACCCTTCCATTGGGCTAGAGACGGATTCAGGTATTTAGGAATCATTTTGACTCCCAACAGCAATCAGTTATATCAAGCAAACTACGAAAAGTTGATTGTACAAATCAAATCAGACATGGCCAGATGGGACATTTTACCTCTCTCCCTAGTGGGAAGAATAGAATCAATTCGAATGAATGTGCTACCTAGACTTATTTTTCTCTTCCAATCTCTACCTATACCAATACCTGCCACTACCTTTAAAATGTTAGATAAACTCCTATCCAAATTTATCTGGCAGAGGAAAAAACCTAGAGTAAGGCTTAAAACACTATGTTTGCCAAAGAACAAGGGTGGTCTTGGTCTACCAAACCTAAGAAACTACTACTGGGCAGCTCAATTACGCATACTTGTGCATTGGATACAAAAGGACCTAGATTCAGGATGGGTACAGATTGAGCAAAACTCAATTCCAAAGACCCCTCTCAGATCCATAATATTCCTGGGGAAAGCATACTGGAAAAAAATTAAGATTGGTAACAAATGGATTACAAATACATTAAAGGTATGGGAAAGTGTAAGGAAAAAGGGGGGAGGTCCACGATCAATATCTAGGGCCATGCCAATAGCAGACAATACAGAATTCCGGCCAGCTATGGAGGATGGGGGTTTTAAAAAATGGGCGGATTTGGGCCTGGTTACTATCAATCAATTAATGGAAGGAGACTGTTTTAAATCGTTTGCACAGCTACAGCAATGTTTTGATCTACCTTCGAAAGACATGTTTAGATACTTTCAAATAAGACACTATGTAATGACTCACAGTGAGTGGGAAGCAATTAAGAGACCACCAACAAATGTGGAGCTGTACTTTATTAACACAATAGAAAAAAACTTGATGGAAAGAAAGCAGATATCCAATATTTACAACATGTTACAACTAGACGATCCAGGAGACACCACCTATATTAAAGAAAAATGGGAGTTGGAAGCTAATGTGATCATAGAAAATGAAGAATGGGAGGACAGCCATTCAAGCAATCATAAAATCACAAATAGTCCAATGTGGAAGGAGTTTGACTGGAAGGTCAAGGTCAGGTACTTTAGGACTCCTCAAGTTCTCTCCGGATTTGCTGGTGGGTCCTCACCACTATGTTGGAGAGGATGTGGATTGATCGGAGATCATACACATATTTTCTGGGACTGTCCAAGGGTGCAGACATTTTGGGTGAATATCAAAAATGAGATTAAAACCATTCTAGATCTTGACTTACCTCTGAATCCATCGTACTATATCTTGGGATGTATACCGAAAGGCACATACTATGGAGATACGTTATACATCTTGAGAGTGATACTGTTAATAGCAAGGAAAATGATAACTATGGCATGGCTACAAAATCAACCACCGTCAATCAAACAATGGACCAAGAGACTGAGACAGATGTATACAATGGAAGAAATGACTGCACAATTGCAACTGAAAAAAGATATGTTTATGCAGAGATGGTCACTTGTAACCTTGTACCTGGAGATACACTAGCATGAGTCTGACGCCCTCTCTCTCTTTTTTTGTTGTTCTTTTTCTTTTTTTTCTTCTTTTTGCTAAATTTATTTTTCTATTTATTTTCTCGTTTCTTATCTTACAAAAAATCCCAAAAAAAAGAAAAATATTGTAAAAATCCCTCCCCACTGGGTTGTTTAAGAGGCGTACTCGGATTATATAGCTTATTTTGACTACGCTGAATACTTTGAAAACAAATTGAATAAGAGGGAAGAGCCTGAGTAACAAATGTCATTGAATATGTGAATCAAGTATATTATACTGTATGATTATTGCAATGTGATTTTTTTGTTCATTATGACACAAAATAAAAGAAAGTTCAAAAAAAAAAAAAACCCACTTCTACCTACTAGCCTGTCCCGTTCACTGACTCATGCCCTGTTTTCCTATGTGTTTGCCTGTGTGCCCTCCCATAAAACGGAGTGTGATTGTTGTCAATATGTATCTATGTGTATCTACCCTCTGTACAGCACTTTGGTTGACACGCGTCATGTGAAATGTGCTATATAAATAAATCTGATTGATTGATTGATTGATGCAGGATCAGATTAAGAATTCAGAGGCCTCTGGGCCAGACTCTTGTGGAGGCCCCCACACACACATACACATGCACGCACGCACAGTGGCGTTTTTATATGTAAAACATTGGTGGGGCAGCCACTAACCAAGGCTACATACCAGGCAAACTACAGTAATCAAAATGACAGTAATCGTTGTTCGCAAATTTCGCACCACATATCAGGCATAGGCTACAGCCTACAGGTAAGCATGCATTGTTAGTCGTGAAAGCAAATTAATCTGTCCACGCTGAATTAAACCCTCTATTTTCCTCAGACTTTCCTTTTTTTGGATTTATCCAAGGTTAGCTTTATCCAAGATTAGCCACTTGCAGACGGCAGTGTGTGACGTACTGTATATTTTAGTTGATGAAATATTTTTGTTGACTAAATATTTTAGTTGATGAAATATTTTTTCATTTCAGTGTCACAGTATGACATCGATCTCCAAAATAATAAAAAATAAAAAATAAATAAAAACAAAAAACAAAAAATATATAAATGTTATTTTTTTATTTGTATTTTTTTTGGGAGGCCCCTCATCACTAGAGGCCCACGGGCCGCGGCCCAAATGGCCCGGTCGTTAATACGGCCCTGCATACATGCACATAATCCTTTTACATATCTGTAGATACTATATCTCTACATAGCCCTTACCTACTCTTACTTGTTACACTGCTGGCCAGTATGACTTACTACCATAGTGTCTTTATACCTGTATCATTGTACATATTAATACTACAACTCTGTACATACATCTGATTAGCACTATTACTCATTAGTACTAATTCATATATTCTATACCCAGTTTAATCAAGTTTCAAGTTCAAGTTTGTTTATTATTTGTCATAATAAAATACAGAATGCTTTATGATGAAATGGTTGTTTCTGTACACAGTACATTTTGCAGAGTAAATTTTACTCAAACTGACTCCATTTGAGCCCAAGTGTGTCAAATTGTACTCAGTTTGAGTAAAATTTTACTCAGTGAAATTGACTGTGTATGTGCTACATACAGTAAAAAAAAGTAAGTAAAGGAATGTTCAGTCAAACTCAATATACATATATACAATATACAATACAGAGTAAAATGAGTAGCAGTGAGGTACAATGCAGAAATGAGATGAGGTACACAACTTAGGGTAGGGTGCAAATGCGGTATGAATGTAGTGCAAATCTCTTTAATAATAGATAAATATAAAGTGTGTTAAAGTGTCTAAAGTGAGTAAAGTGAGTGGTAAGGTGAGTGTTTGTTTAAAGTGAGTGTGTACATGTGGATGTGTGTGCAGTGAGTGTAGATGGTGGGCTGTTACATAGTGTCATTGGGTCTCATTCCCGAAAATTTTCCAAAGAGTTATTTTGGAAGATTTATCTTGGAACCGACTGAAACAGAATCAATGACAAGTTCACTCTGAGTCCCGAACGTGCTGGTAATATGTCTTATATTTGCCTATATTTTTTGTGTTTCTGTGTACAACGATGGCTGTGTTGATTATTATGTCATGAAATTGTGTCCGTTTGCTTATTTTCCATATATTCACAGAATTTGAAAAGATTAGATTTTGAAACCCTCTAACACAAAAGTTAACAATATTAGCTTTCAAACCGTCCATAGTGGTTTATTTCTTGCCATTAGGGGGTTAGGGTTAGGGTTACCCAGACAGAACGATTAGGAGAAGGTAAAATCTCATCCCTGTGCCCGTGCCCACCCCAACACTTGCTCAACAGTCCCCTAACCTAACCCTAACCCCAACCCCAACCCTAACCCTAACCCTAACCCTAACCCTAACCCCAACCCTAACCCCAACCCTAACCCTAACCATAACCCTACAAACGGAAATATTTGGAATCTTTGATAGATATGTTGAGTTAGGTTCATAGTGGTATTCATGAAAAAAGAATTGGAACGAAATATTACAAATAAAGTTTTTTATGACCTTGAACGTGATGCAATCTTTTCATGCACTAATGTGACAACTCTGTCAGTTACTTAACAAGCAGTGATGGGCAAGCTACTTGGAAAATGTAGCAAGCTACACTACAAGTTACTCTCGATTAAATATAGCTCAACTACAATGGAAGCTATCCCCAGAGAAATGTAGCAAGCTACACTACAAGAACATGACAAAAATAGCTAGCTACATCGGCACTACTTTTTTTTTTCTTTTTTTTTTTTACTTCGTGACCAAGTTTCCACCAAACAAATAGGCAGGAAAAAAAATTCTCAGTTTGATTGTTTATTATAAAACTGAAACAAGCCCTC
Organism: Notolepis coatsorum; assembly: GCF_963971535.1. NCBI lineage: Eukaryota > Metazoa > Chordata > Actinopteri > Aulopiformes > Paralepididae > Notolepis > Notolepis coatsorum. The sequence continues at coordinate 140,933,332 of NC_140166.1, read as the reverse complement.
GGTCTGGCTTTTTGTGTCATCCTTTTAACATGAACTTGTATTACACACTTCTTCAATATCTGAATTGTTTTACTTCATTTTACTAGTATTATGCTACCATGTATATACTACTACCAACTATGCTAATATGTCTATACTACTACAGTATGTACTCAGAGTATAACACTCAAGCTTGACACTGACAAACAATACTACTTATCCTTGGCTGCTAGATATGTACCACTCCTACTGACTTGTTGTACACAATTTGTAAGTTGCTTTCAATGAAAGTGTCAGCTAAATGACCAAATGTATTTAAATATGTAACTCACAAAACATTCCATGGCCCCAAAATCATGTGGGGACCGCCCCTGGGGGTCCTGTCCCACAGGTTGAGAACCACTGCTTTTCCCTCTTTTTTCTTTTCTCCACCCCAATAATATTGTTCATTTTCTGCCTACAGTGAAACATCATGATAGCAGCTATCTTAGTTAAAGCTGTTGACAAAGTGTACTGACTTGTGTGCTGTTTGGGAACAGTTGATTTTCATCAGCTCACCTGAATGTGTCTTCAAGTTGAGAGCAGCATAGTTTTAGCCGTTTTTTCAGTCAAACTCATAAATGTGTCCCAGATAGGGCCATGGAGAGTAGGGCTGGGCGATATGACGATATTATATAAATATCGGGTACAGTTCATTAACAATACACTTTTTAAACGTATCGTGGACATCGTGATGTTTTGCCCAAGAGGCTTGTGTTGCGTCAATCTGGTCCACACGTTGACACTTTTGAACAGCGCCGCCCCACACACACACTACTGCATCAAAAGTTACTACTTATGATAACAAAGGCATTCGTTTTGTGGCATTGACGTTATATAGTTACACTTTCAATAACATCAGCGTATTTACATAGCAACGACCGAGGTCGACCTAGATATAGCAAGCATTAGCCGTTCATATCTCAGCCCGTGCTGACTCCGTTGTGCCCATTCTGCGGTCTGTTAATAACGTTTTCAATCAGACAGATGTATGGAAAGGCTTTTATTATAACATCCGTTGCAGTAAAATCATTATGCCTCCAGTCGTTTAGTCATTCTGCAGAGCTAAAAGCTAAACGTCGGCCGCGGCGAGCTACCGCTGCCATTGTTGTTTTCATTGAGCTCTCCAATGGCGGAAGTAAAAAATTAATACGCGCTTGCCGATTGGTGCTAAGAACAGCAGGGCGGGTGCAAGCGATGTGACGTAATTGGCAGACGCGACTGTCAATCAAAATGATTCTGTTTGCCGACTGAATGAATATAAACGTTATTAACAGATTGCAGCATAGGTACAATACAGTACAGCTCAATACAACAACAGTCAACAGTGGACTGGAGGATGCAGACCAGAGAAAGACTTTCGTCTTGTTTACATCAGGGTCCCCCATTTTCAATTCATCATATTTCATATCTAAATCATATAATATCTCATTGCTAAATATATGCAATATATAATCTAATAATCCAATAATCTAAATCTAATATATAATATAAAAATGCTAAATGCATGGGTATTTTATTTTGTCTTTAATGTTAGCTTGCAAACTCAAATACTGTCTTGGTAAGCCTCATAATGAATTGTTTGGGGGAAAAAAGAAAAACATCGTGATGCGTATCGTGTATCGCCGAAAGGTCAGAAAATATCGTGATATCATATTTAGGCCATATCGCCCAGCCCTAATGGAGAGTCATTGTTGTTATTGACATCATCATCTTCATCAATGCCATCGAACCCCTCTGCCATTTCGCGCAGAGTCGTTCTTGTTCATGTAATCCGTTAAATTGCATTCATTCAATACGTCTGTTTTGATTTTCACTTCCTGCTTTGCGGCTGGAGTCCCGCCCTATCCTGCCTCTGATTGGCCTACCCATAACATTTTGGCCTACCATACCCAATCGTGAAGTCGTCACTCATATCTAAACAAACCAACCAATCGTAGTGGGTTTTTTACGGGGATTTTTTTTTCTCCTCGCAGATATTCTAGTCTAAACTGTTTCTCTCGAAAGTAGCGTGTAACGTTTCTCGTCGCTACGTTACTACTTCGTTCTATAAATAACTCCGCTACAGAGACTGCTACCCTGGTTAAAAAGTAGCAAGCTACCAGCACGCTACTGAGAATTGTAGTTAAGCTATGTAGCGTCGCTACTTGTAGCAAGCTACTGCCCATCACTGTTAACAAGGCACAAGGGTTAAGTGGCTGAAACGGTCGCACCTGTGACATGATCTGATATCTGCTTGGCGAATGTGATTCTGTCTTAAACTCAAAAGCGCGTTCCCGTTCAGGTCATTTGCATACAAAACAACGACTCCAGAGCTCCTTATAAGGCAAAGTAATGACGCAGCTGTGTGGAAATGGATGCGGAAGTGTCTTGCGCGACCCATCAAAATTAGATTAGATTAATGTATTGTCATCATATATAGTACAGCTCGTGGTACAACTGCCGCAGCGCGCGCACACACACACACACACACACACACACACACACACACACACACACACACACACACACAGGTGCGCAGTATACTGTAGCCTACGGCGTAATGAATGAACGCAGTATAGGCTTATTATTCCATTAATGCCTACGGCGTAATGAATGAACGCAGTATAGGCTTATTATTCCATTAATGCCTACGGCGTAATGAATGAACGCAGTATAGGCTTATTATTCCATTAATGACTTGTTGCATTAGGATTTAGTAGATACTATATGCTCTGCCCTACGTACAGTATAGGTACAGTCTGTACTTATACTGTACGTAGGGCAGAGGCAGAGCATATATAGCATCTACTAAATCCTAATGAAACAAGTAACTAGAATATATTAAGCCTATACTGTTCATTAGACACGTAGGCCATACTGGCGCACACAAGACTTGCTATTTCCATGCGATTAGCTTTAGTTCTTATTAATTTATCCACTGTCATTTCAGTGTTGGTGTATATAGGCTATATAGTGTATTTCAATATAAGTTTAATTGATTAATGATATATTCGAAGGAATGCAGGTTTATAGCTATATCAACCCCCTCCAATGTACAGTAAATGACCAAGTATGGTTTTGTCAATATTCCAATGTACAGTTTTGCTTGTACAGTGTCCCCCACCCACCCCTCCTACCCAACCTCCTCCAACAGTTTCTACGTCAACTGTATATACTCTCTTTACTGGACTCTTTTTGTATCACAAACAGTACTGTATTTGCAAATCTGGTATGTCATAAATGTATAGATGTAGCAGTACTGTCTATCTGTATGTCATGTATGTCATATATGTTATG
>NC_140166.1:140922535-140925035 GCF_963971535.1 Notolepis coatsorum | reverse complement strand
GCGGTGGAGAGTGGATGGAACGACCCTGCACTTCGCCTAACCTTCTTGAGGGGACTCAGTGACGCAGTCCGGGACCAGCTCGCTACCCGGGAGTTGCCCGACTCCCTCGAGGACCTGTTTAGCCTCGTCATCCGCATCGACGGACGCCTCCTGGAGAGAAGGCGCGAGAGGACCCGACTGTTACCTCCTGAGGTACCCCGGATTCCCCGGACGCATGACGTCACTCCTGGACGCCCTGTCCTCAACACTACTGGTGGTAGCAGGCCTCCCCGTTCGGTTCGCGAGGAGGAACCCATGCAGCTGGGACGCTCTCATCTGAGCCAGGCGGAGCGTGAGGCAAGGCTCAGGTCCGGTCTCTGCCTCTACTGCGGAGGTGCGGGACACCGAATCGCCGACTGCCCCACCCGGCCAAAAGATCAGGCTCGCCGAGACCCCGGGAGATCCTGGTGAGCCGTTTTTCCCATTCCCAGCGCCGCGCACCACCTGACCATCTGATGAGCGTCACCCTGGCCTGGGGGGACCAACGTGCCACGGTGGAGGCCCTCATCGACTCTGGGGCAGACGAGAATTTCCTCGACTTCGAGTTCGCTACCCGAGCCAACATTCCACTTGAGGACCTTGTGAGGCCCTTGGAGATCTTCTCGTTGGACCAACACCGCCTGGCCGACATCTCTCAACGCACCGGCCCAGTCGTGCTGACCATCGCTGGTAACCACGTCGAGAGAATCCAGTTCCTCATCACCCAATCCCCCCCTTGTCCCGGTGGTCCTGGGTAGGCCCTGGCTCGCGCTGCACGAGCCCCACATCGCCTGGTCCTCCGGTACCATCAAGGGCTGGAGCTCCTCCTGTCACGCCCTGTGTCTGCAGGCGGCGTCCTGTCCCCCGCCCCGGAGGCCCGCTGGTGAGTTGCCTCCGGACCTCTCGTCCATACCTCCCGAGTACCATGACCTCTTGGAGGTTTTCAGTAAATCCAGGGCTCAGGCCCTTCCACCTCACCGCCCCTATGACTGCGCCATCGACCTCCGCCAAGGGGCTCCCCTTCCCGGCAGCCGCCTCTACAGTCTGACCGTTCCGGAGAAGAAGGCGATGGATCTCTACATCTCTGAGTCATTGGAAGCAGGACTCATTCGGCCTTCCTCCTCCCCGGTGGCGGCCGGTTTCTTCTTTGTTGGTAAGAAGGATGGGGACCTGCGACCCTGCATCGACTATCGTCAGCTCAACGAGATCACCATCAAGAACAAGTACCCTCTACCTCTCATGAGCTCCACCTTCGAGCCACTGACCCAGGCCTCGTTCTTCACCAAGCTGGACCTCCGGAGTGCCTACCATCTTGTCCGTATCCGTGAGGGCGATGAATGGAAGACCGCCTTCAAGACCCCCAGGGGCCACTACGAGTACCTAGTGATGCCGTTCGGCCTCACCAACGCCCCGGCGGTATTCCAGGCACTCATGAACGACGTCCTTCGTGACATGCTGAAGGTGTTCGTGGTGGTGTACCTGGACGACATTCTCATCTTCTCCAGGACCCTCGAGGAACACATCCAGCATGTCCGCCGTGTGCTGGAGCGCCTCCTCCACAATCGGCTCTTCGTCAAGGCGGAGAAGTGCCGTTTCCACTCCGACTCCGTCGACTACCTGGGCTTCATCGTTGAGAAGGGCTTGACCCGAGCGGATCCTCGCAAGATCCAAGCTGTGGAGGATTGGCCTGAACCCACCACTCGGAAGGAGTTACAGAGTTTCCTCGGGTTCGCCAACTTCTACCGAAGGTTCATCCGGAACTACAGTCAAGTGGCGGAGCCACTTACCAAGCTGACCTCCCCCGCTCTGCCGTTCGACTGGTCCCCAGCGGCATGCGCTGCGTTCCGCTCCCTCAAGAAGAGGTTCACTTCCGCCCCTATCCTGCTCCACCCTGACCCCAAGAGACAGTTCATTGTGGAGGTGGACGCCTCGGATACTGGCCTGGGCGCTGTCCTATCCCAACGTTCTCTTTCGGACCAGAAGGTGCATCCTTGCGCCTTCTACTCGCGTCGCTTCCTCCCTGCCGAGAGGAACTACGACACCGGCAATCGGGAGCTGCTGGCGGTCGTGGCTGCGTTGGAGGACTGGCGTCATTGGCTAGAGGGTGCCGAGGAGCCTTTTACCATCTGGACGGACCACAAGAACCTGACGTTCATCCGCGCTTCCAGGCGCCTCAACGGTCGGCAGGCGAGATGGGCCAGTTTCCTCAGTCGGTTCGACTTCTCGCTGACCTTCCGCCCCGGTTCCCGCAACACGAAGGCCGACTCCCTGTCCCGGTTACACTCCAAGGGGGCTCCACCCTCTGAGGACCCTACTCCCATCCTCCCGGAGGCCCGAGTGGTTGGAGCCATCACCTTGGGCATTGAGGGTGTGGTTAGGCGTGCCCTACGCTTCCAGCGTGCTCCTAGCAACGTCCCTATGCATGGTCTCTTCGTCCCCGACTCTGCCCGGTCCCGGGTACTGCTTTGGGGCCATACCAGCC
>NC_140166.1:140905035-140917535 GCF_963971535.1 Notolepis coatsorum | reverse complement strand
AACACGCCACGGGGGCGCCGTTCGTACATTCCTCTTACCGCTCGGGGAATCCCTTCGTAACGCCTGTCTGTCAAACGCTCTGCCCTAATGTAGTCAAATGGGAGCTCCGCCCACAATGCTATTCAGACTATAGTTTAAAGGTCCTGTGTCTTGCTATTGCTTTCACTATTTGGGCAACTTTACACAATTCCTGAGTCTATGGTTTAGTAAATCTTAAGATCTTGACAGCTTGGGCGGCCAAGTGGCGCAGTGGGCAAGGCGCTCGCCACTAACGCAGGATATGCTGGGTTCGAGCCCAGCTCTCGGCGTTGCTACCAGCTTGGCTGGTCGTTCATACTAACACAATTGGCAGTGTTAGGGGTGGGAAAGCTGGTGGGTGGGGATCGGACGTTGTGGACAGCGACTCCTACAGGTCGGTTGGTGCGCCTGTACAGCAGAATCAGGAAGTATCGGGGGCAGCGTGAGCCTCCCACGCGCTACTCCTCGCCGCTGAGAGATCGCGCTGTGCAGGTGAAAAGATGCGACAACTGCCTCCTCGTGTACCGGAGGGGACACGTGATGCAAGGCTTCGTCCACATTGCAGCCGACCAGTGGGAGGCATGGTCTAGCAGCGTTCATCACAGGGGAGGGGAGAATTGAAGGGAGGATTGGCGAGGCGAAATTGGGATGGGAGAAAAAATAGAAAATAAGGAGAAAAAATGGATAAAAATAAAAAGATCTTGAGATGAGAAAAAATGGATAAAAATAAAAAGATCTTGACAGCTTGTTTGAGATGCTTTTAGTAAATCTTAAGATCTTTACAGCTCGTTTGGGATGATTTAACTGGGAGTGAATCTTAAGATCTTGACAGCGTTTTTACCATCCCTTTGAGGTATGGTAGACTTTGCTTTGTTCATATCTCGGTCGCCCAGTGTGTGTGTGTGTGTGTGTGTGTGTGTGTGTGTGTGTGTGTTTGTGTGTGTGTGTGTGTGTGTGTGTGTGTGTGTGTGTGTGTGTGTGTGTGTGTGTGTGTGTGTGTGTGTTTGTATGTGTGTGTGTGTGTGTGTGTGTGTGTGTGTGTGTGTGTGTGTGTGTGGGCTGCGGGGGGGGTAGTAATCGCTGCATTGCTATGGAACCAGCCTTTTGGAAGAAGTGCGAAAGGCACTGGAGTTGATCTGGTCGACGTCATCGCTGGGATGCGTGGAAACTGCCAGCCAGAGACGCCGGGTGTTATATTATTGTCGCCTGGCCACGCATCCAGACGTGTTGAAGAATGACACGACCCAAAGTGTTTAGACACGGAGAGCGCACCCGCCGCGTCTGTCATGAGAGTGAAGAGGTGAGTTGAGTTCGTTGCACTCTGCTTGAAGTGCCTCATAATCATAGCTACCGGCTGTGTGTGTGTGTGTGTGTGTGTGTGTGTGTGTGTGTGTGTGTGTGTGTGTGTGTGTGTGTGTGTGTGTGTGTGTGTGTGTGTGTCTGTGTGTGTGTGTGTGTGTGTGTGTGGTTGTGTGTTTGTGTGTGTGTGTGTGTGTGTGTGTGTGTGTGTGTGTGTGTGTGTGTGTGTGTGTGTCTGTGTGTGTGGTGCGTGCGTGCGTGCGTGGTTGTGTGAGTGTGTGTGTGTGTGTGTGTGTGTGTGTGTGTGTGTTGTAGTACTCGAGGACCAGGAGACTCGGACTGATTTTCAGGACTTGTGACTCGACTTGGACTCGGGCATTGACTGCATTCGGACTCGACTCAGGCTCTTCTTTGGTGACTCAGACTTGGACTCGGACTCTTAACACTGGGGACTCGAGACTCGACTCGAACTCGAGATTTAGTGACTCGAGTACAACCATGGCTACTGGTATCATTAAGCATAATATATATATATATATATATATATACAATCGCATATATGCACTACATTATAATAATACATTTATTATGACACACTATAAACCACGAGTGAGATTGTCATCACCTGTGCAGTTGCTTTTTCGCCCTAGGAGGCTGAAATTGGGCGTACAGATCAAGTGTGTGTGTGTAAGAAGTAAAAGGGGGCGTGGCCACATGAGTGGCCTATTGCAAAAGAAAACGTTGCAGCCACCAGCTATTGTGAATTTGCACTTGTGTCTGTCTGAAAACACAACAGATGTTTCATTTGAAACGTCAATGTTTAACCCTTTCACTACCACACTACAGAAGGTTAACCCTTTCACCACCACACTGATGCATCAAAGAGCGTCTGGCCTTGTTTGCATTGTCCACCAGAGAGCAAGGTGGGACTTTAAAGGCTCGCTAACACCCCTTCCTGACAGGGAGCGACGCGAGCGAGCGTGATTTGCGAAAATGATTCAAACGTATTCGTTTCAATCAGACTATCCTGACCTACCGCGAGCAACAGCGAACTGAGCGGCGATGTCGCTCCCCCCTCAAATATTCGCTCGCTGTGTCTCTAGTTGAGCGATTACGCGGCCGAGTCCCGCCCCTAAACACTTTTTATTGGTCGAGAATCGCAGGCTGCTTTGCCCCTGTGCTTCCAGGTAAATACACACACACAGACACACTCGGACAAGCGCCGTGTCATATCAGGACAGTGTTGCGCGCGATTTTGTCTCCAGTTTGCTCGCTCGCTGCCTGTCAGGAACCGGTGTAAGTCCTTGGTTGCGAGGGGGGGGGGGGGGGGGGGGGGTCTGTGAGCGTGTGTGTGCATGCATGTGTGTGTGTGTGTGTGTGTGTCTGTTGGTGTGTATGGGGTGATCTAATTGTCTAAGAAGAAGAGTAGGGGTGGACAATGGCTCACATACACACACACACACACATCCATGCACACACACACATACACATACACATACACACACACACACACACACACACACACACACACACACACACACACACACACACACACACACACACACACACACACACACACACACACACACACACACACACACACACACACACACACACACACACACACACACACACACACACTGTCCTGGTGACCAGTGTCCTCATGCTGTTTGGGTTACTGGTCTGGGATCAGTCACAGTCTGGTAGCTGGACCCCTAGACTGTGTGTGTGTGTGTGTGTGTGTGCGTGTGTGTGTGTGTGTGTGTGTGTGTGTGTGTGTGGTTTATCTTTCCGTCTTGTTAAAAAAATAATAATCATTGTTATTTACCAGTTTCGCCCCCCGATTGACTAAAACAATAAAATCTCCCATCGCGACGGAGAGACAGAACCGGAGAGAGGCAGCTGCTGTTACCGAAAATACAAAGACCTCGCGGATCTGACATGGTAATTGGATGCGGTTGGGTTATTCGGTTGCAAAAGGATGGATTGGGGCGGGGGGTGGTGGGGGGGGGGGGGAGGGTGGGTGGTGGGGTGGGGGGGGGGGGGGGGGGACCATGTCCAAAACCATAAGACCATAACCTGATGCACGACTATATAACCAGTTTAATTTGAAGATAGCCGGCAATCGGAGTCGTCTCTCACGGGGGCAATGAGTTATTACCGTTTGGTCACATGCGGTTGGCGTCGGCAATGCGTGTATTTGGTAGCGATATAGTCAGCCTAAGAAGCTATTCTTTCTTGTGGGCATGGAGATCACTGATGGAGACTTTAATCCTCTTCTTGTGGTGAGTCGATTCTCCTTTTCTGTTACCCTTCCTGAGAGGTTTATAATTGGAAGTTTCTCTCGAATTGGATTCGTGGGGGGAATGTGGAGGAAGCATTCCCGTTATGATTGTATGATTTGGAATCAAATCAAATGTATTTGTATTGCCTGTAGGGGTGTAACAATGCATCGATCCTAAGGTCGAATCGCATCGAATCGAATCGTGGTCAAGAGATTTCATGATGCATTGAATCGTTGCCCCGAAGAATCGTAATCGAATCGAATCGTTGTGGGGTGAAATATTTACACCCCTAATAGCCTCCGAGATCACGTGGAATAGCCACCATGGGCTGTAGCTATGAGTCTTCTTGTACAAGTCAAGAAGAAACATCACGAAAGATCAAACAAAAAACACCTTAAAAATCCAAATAATGTAACTTTCCCCAATGAAGATAAGGAACGACTCACTAAAAACCTAAACGAAATTAGGTTAGCAACAGTTAGCTGGTCGGCCGTCACCATTCCAAGTCCTTCCGTATTGAAATGGCATTAGAGGAAAGCGTCTCGCTGATGCTGGCCTAGATACCGGTCCAGTAGTATACCCATCATCTACACTCACTGCACACACATCCACATGTACACACTCATTTTAAACAAACACTCACCTTACCACTCACTTTACTCACTTTAGACACTTTAACACACTTTATATTTATCTATTATTAAAGAGATTTGCACTACATTCATACCGCATTTGCACCCTACCCTAAGTTTTGTACCTCATCTCATGTCTGCATTGTACCTCACTGTTACTCATTTGACTCTGTATTGTATATTGTATATATGTATATTGACTTGACTTACTTTTTACTTACTTCTTAATTACTTTTTATTTTATTTTATTTTTTTACTTACTTACTTTCTTTCTTTTTACTCTCTCAGGGGCTCATACAGAAACAAGCATTTCATCATAAAGTATTCTGTATTTTGTTGTCACAAATATTAAACAAACTTGAAACTACAAGGCTTGTGGCAAACGGTGTTCGATGAAAGAGCAGAACAGTTAAAGGTCAGATGTTTTCAAACGTTATTCCCTAAAGATGGTACGTTTGGCCGCGTTCACACTGCAGGCCTTAGTGCTAAATTCAGATATTTTGCTCAGATCAGATTTTTTTGGTTTGGCTGTTCCCATTGTTTTTTTTATTTTATGTGGCCCGATATCAGATTCCAGTGTGAACTGGTCGCTGCTCCTGAACTGCCCCGCATGCACTTAATGAACAATAACTCTAGATGAAAGTAAACATGGTGGAGGACACTGAAGTCACAGTGTATGGTTTAATGTATATGATTGATTGATGTTTTTTTATTTTTGTGTCTTACATACAGATGTATGCCCAGCCCATATAGGCTTAAACAATAAGTATATATAGTATACTTAACAATAAGTATATAGACCAAGATGGACGCAAAAAAAGAAAACAAAATAAAACATAACAAGCTGTAAACAATGTACTTCAAAGAAACAAGAGGAATTAATATAAAATGATATAGGATGTGTTTTGTCTCAAGTGCCATGCTTTCTCCAAAAATCCTGCAAAACTGAAAATCTCCTCCACAAAAGACCAACAGAATGAATGAATGAATGAATGAATGAAGTTTATTTTACGGTCTTGTTTACAGACAAATCAAACACACCTGTGTGGACATGCAAAACATTTAAATAATAATAATAGAAAATCACAAATGTACATATTCAAGGCAAGCTCACACACAAAATCCAAAATCAACGACCGAAAAAAAGGAATAGGCTGAAGCACTTGCTTATTTCAACATACTCAACATACAACTCTCAGACTGCCAAAACAAATCCGGATTTACAAATGGAACTTTCTCAAATAAAACCCTCCTCAAGTCGATGTACAAGGGGCAGTGTTACGAAGGGGTATCTGTTACGACGGGGTAAGGTGGTGAGGGTGAAGGTAGAACCCAGTGCAGTAGGACGAGAGCGAGAAGAGATATGAGGCAGGAGACGACGGTCACGATTAAAGAGCTTTACTTAGCAAAGTGACAAAGGTACATTAAAGCACGAACAAAAGGGCGCAGCCAAGCTGGCACTGAGAGAAAACAAAACCTAACCAGAAACCGGACTGAACACACGAAACAAAAGAGCAATAAAACAGAACACTAATATACACTTACTTAGACAGAACACAACTACAGGGCAAGGACGACGTTGACAAAGACACCACAGGAACAGGTTTAATGGAGCAATGACGCCACAACCAAGTGAGGACAACCCACACTTAAATAAACTGTGTTTAGGCCGTCCTGCTGTTCACATAGCATCAGAGAGAGCTGATTTTCGGACATCAAATGCGTCGTCGAGGCATGACTTTAAATATAAAACGTAATTTCTTATCATACAAATATTGTCATATTTATTTAAATTAGGATTAATTCATTCCAAGTAGGCTGGTAGAGTTGACATGAACGAAATCACTATGATTCCTCCAAAAATAAAGCACTTAAGAACACAGCGCACACCAGTCTGTCAACTTATGACTGCTATTCAGGGATCCTAAATTAGGTTTAATGCCACCTTGAGGAGGACAGACATCACCACTAGCTCTAGAGACCAGCAGGTTTAATGCCACCTAGAGGACAGACATCACCACTAGCCCTAGAGACCAGCAGGTTTAATGCCACCTAGAGGAGGACAGACATCACCACTAGTCATAGAGACCAGCAGGTTTAATGCCACCTAGAGGACAGACATCACCACTAGTCCTAGAGACCAGCAGGTTTAATGCCACCTAGAGGAGGACAGACATCATCACTAGTCCTAGAGACCAGCAGGTTTAATGCCACCTAGAGGACAGACATCACCACTAGTCCTAGAGACCAGCAGGTTTAATGCCACCTAGAGGACAGACATCACCACTAGTCCTAGAGACCAGCAGGTTTAATGCCACCTAGAGGACAGACATCACCACTAGTCCTAGAGACCAGCAGGTTTAATGCCACCTAGAGGACAGACATCACCACTAGTCCTATAGACCAGCAGGTTTAATGAGGAGGACAGACATCATCACTAGTCCTAGAGACCAGCAGGTTTAATGCCACCTAGAGGACAGACATCACCACTAGTCCTATAGACCAGCAGGTTTAATGAGGAGGACAGACATCACCACTAGTCCTAGAGTCCAGCAGGTTTAATGCCACCTAGAGGACAGACATCACCACTAGTCCTAGAGACCAGCAGGTTTAATGCCACCTAGAGGACAGACATCACCACTAGTCCTATAGACCAGCAGGTTTAATGAGGAGGACAGACATCACCACTAGTCCTAGAGACCAGCAGGTTTAATGCCACCTAGAGGACAGACATCACCACTAGTCCTAGAGACCAGCAGGTTTAGTGCCACCTAGAGGACAGACATCACCACTAGTCCTAGAGTCCAGCAGGTTTAATGCCACCTAGAGGACAGACATCACCACTAGTCCTAGAGACCAGCAGGTTTAATGCCACCTAGAGGACAGACATCACCACTAGTCCTAGAGACCAGCAGGTTTAATGCCACCTAGAGGACAGACATCATCACTAGTCCTAGAGACCAGCAGGTTTAACGCCACCTAGAGGAGGACAGACATCACCACTAGTCCTAGAGACCGACAGGTTTAACGCCACCTAGAGGAGGACAGACATCACCACTAGTCCTAGAGACCAGCAGGTTTAATGCCACCTAGAGGACAGACATCAAGTCAAGTCAAGTCAAGAGTTTTATTTGTCACGGCATACGGATATACAATGAAATGCGGGTGGTCTTGCCCACAACGATGTGCAATTGGTACAACATATAACATATAATAGAATCCAATACAAAAAATGTGTGCAATAAAATTGTGCAATAACAGGTAGCAGGTAACAATAAATTTGTGCAATGACGGGTAACAGTTGGCAGTTAACAGTAGTAGTAATAGTAGTGCAATACACTGTTACTGTTGCTAATACTAATTTAAAGTGGCCTTTCCTTTTGGCAATAAGTGAGGGTGCGTGCGGCCTGAGTGTGTGCCCGCTCATGCTAAAGTGTTAAGTGGCTGCTCGTGTGTGAGCGTGCACAGTGTGCGTGTCGTGTGTGTGTTCATGTGTGCTTGTGTGTGGACAGTTCAATGTTCTGAGCACTCAATGTACATTGTTCATGGCTCTGATGGCCTGGGGGAAGAAGCTGAGCCTAAACCGCTCTGTCCTAGTAGCTGAGATTTGCAGGCGTCTGCCTGACCTCAGCAGCTGAAACAGGCTGTTATTGGGGTGGTGAGGGTCTTTCATTATCCTGCAGGCTCTGGATTTGCACCTCTTGTTGTATAGAACCTGCAGGGGGGGTAGTGCAATACCCGTGGTACGCTCGGCTGAGCGCACCACTTTCTGTAGGGCCTTCTTGTCCTGTGCCGTGCTGTTTCCATACCAGGCAGTGATGTTTCCGGTCAGGATGCTCTCTACAGCTCCTGAGTAGAAGGACTGGAGTATCTTCCCCGATACTCTGAACTTCCTTAACTGTCTCAGGTGGTAGAGACGCTGTTTCGCCTTATTTACTACTGTGCTTATGTGTGTTGACCATGTCAGGTCCTCTGAGATGTGGACCCCCAGGTACTTGAAGCTGCTCACCCTGTCCACGGTAGCCCCGTTTATCATCAGTGGTGTGTGTGTCCCCTGCTGTCCTCTCCTATAATCCACGATCAGTTCCTTGGTTTTGCCAATGTTCAGGAGCAGGCTGTTGTCCTGGCACCAGCGTTCCAGTACCTCCACCTCCTCCCGGTAGGCCTTCTCGTTGTTGTCCGAGATCAGCCCCACCACCACCGTGTCATCTGCGAACTTCACTATGGAGTTGGAGCTGAACTTGGCCACACAGTCGTGTGTGTAGAGTGAGTACAGCAGGGGGCTCAGAACACAGCCCTGGGGGGACCCGATGCTCAGGGTGATGGTGTTGGAGGTCTGACCCCCCACCCTGACCGCCTGGGGTCTTTCGCTCAGAAAGTCCAGTACCCAGGCGCTCAGGGCGGAGCTCAGACCTAGCTCGATCAGCTTGTCCACCAGTCTGGTGGGGACTATGGTGTTGAACGCTGAGCTGTAGTCAATGAACAACAGTCTCACATAGCCCCCCTTCTGACGGTCAAGGTGCGAGAGGGTGCTGTGCAGTACCTGGGAGACCGCGTCGTCGGTGGACCTGTTTGTCCTGTATGCAAATTGCATAGGGTCCATATCACTGGGGAGGGAGGCACAAATGTGGTCCTTGACCAGCCTCTCGAAACATTTCATGACCACAGAGGTGAGTGCCACCGGTCTGTAGTCATTTGGACATGCTGGGGAGGGTTTCTTCGGCACAGGGATGATGGTAGACCTCTTGAAGCAGGCAGGGACCACTGACTCCGCCAGTGATTGATTAAATATGACGGTGAACACAGGGGCCAGCTGGTTGGCACAGGTCTTGAGTATACGTCCTGTTATGCCATCTGGGCCAGCAGCCTTCCTGGTGTTCACCTGCATAAATGCTCTTCTCACACTGTGTTCCGACAACGAGAGAGCGTCCCCCCCCCCTCGCGGTTGCCCCCCCCCCTCCACAACAGCCGGCGCGCCAGTGACGTCACTAGCCGGAGAGCCAGCAGCGCCACTGTCTACACCAAACCGAGCGTAGAAGGTGTTGAGCTTGTCCGCGAGGGAGGCGTCGTCGCTCCCCATTGACGGGGCGCTGACTTTATAGTCAGTTATTGACTTCAGTCCCTGCCATAATCCTCTTGTGTCGTTTTGTGCCATTTGTGTCTCCAGTTTGTCAGCATATGTCCTCTTAGCAAGTTTGACTGCTTTGCGTAGAGTATAGACTGAAGCCTTATACTCCTCCATGTTTCCTGACTCTCTACCCAGGTTGTAGGCGGTGGTACGAGAGTTCAGAGCTGCTCTAATAGTGCTATCCACCCACGGTTTCTGGTTTGGGAAAATCCGCACCGTTTTCCTGAGGACAATACCATCAGCTATTGTTGTTATATAACACACCACTATGTCTGCTAATTCACTGACGTCACTGGCACTTCCTATGAACATATCCCAGTCCGTGTCTGCAAGCACGTCCTTGAGCGTGGCCTCTGATTCGTCGGTCCACTTCTTAGTCTCACGTGACACGACGGCGTCACGTGATCTCTGTTGATATGCCGGAAATAACAAGATGGAGTCATGATCGCTCGAGCTTGTGGACCCCGTTAATGGCGGAGCGGCTACTGCCTTGTAACCCGCTTTGAACGGGGAATAGCAGTGGTCGAGTGTGTTCTTCCCTCTGGTGGAGCAAGCGATGTGTTGGAAAAAGGACGGCATCACTTTCTTCAGGTTGGCCTGGTTGAAATCGCCGGCCACTACCATCGCTGCGTCTGGGTGTTTGATCTGGTGTCTGTTGAGATGATCGTGTAATTCGCCCAGCGCTTTGCCCGTGTTCGCGTGTGGGGGAATATACACGGCAGTCATGACGACTGCTGTGAACTCCCTCGGGAGGTGAAACGGACGACATAGGATAGAAAGATGTTCCAAGTCCGGCGAACACGAGTTTGAGAGGACCTGCACCCCCTCGGGATTAACCCAGGAATTGTTCGTGATGAGGCAGACTCCGCCGCCGATGGTCTTTCCTGAGCCAGCGTTGCGATCTGCACGTAAGACTGTGAAGGCATCCGAGGGAGAGACGCTTTTGTCTGGGGTCGTCGACGTGAGCCATGTCTCTGTGAGACATATAATGTTGATGTCTCTCATCTCCCGTTGGAACCGGACCCTCGCTCTCAGATCATCCATCCTACCCTCCAACGAACGGGCATTCGCCAGAAAGATGGATGGAATTGCTGGGCGGTAAGCAGCTCTTTTTAGTCTCAATCTGATACCTCCTCGTCTTCCTCTGTGTCTTCTCCTGCCGTCGCCTTTGTTCTTTTCTTTGCCGCCATTCTCCCGTCTGATTTCTGCTGGCCATTCTAGGTCAAAAGTGTCTCCAAACTCACCACTAGTCCTAGAGACCAGCAGGTTTAATGCCACCTAGAGGACAGACATCACCACTAGTCCTAGAGACCAGCAGGTTTAATGCCACCTAGAGGACAGACATCACCACTAGTCCTAGAGACCAGCAGGTTTAATGCCACCTAGAGGACAGACATCACCACTAGTCCTAGAGACCAGCAGGTTTAATGCCACCTAGAGGACAGACATCACCACTAGTCCTAGAGACCAGCAGGTTTAATGCCACCTAGAGGACAGACATCACCACTAGTCCTAGAGACCAGCAGGTTTAATGCCACCTAGAGGACAGACATCACCACTAGTCCTAGAGACCAGCAGGTTTAATGCCACCTAGAGGACAGACATCACCACTAGCCCTAGAGACCAGCAGGTTTAATGCCACCTAGAGGAGGACAGACATCACCACTAGTCCTAGAGACCAGCAGGTTTAATGCCACCTAGAGGACAGACATCACCACTAGTCCTAGAGACCAGCAGGTCTAATGCCACCTAGAGGACAGACATCACCACTAGTCCTAGAGACCAGCAGGTTTAATGCCACCTAGAGGACAGACATCACCACTAGTCCTAGAGACCAGCAGGTTTAATGCCACCTAGAGGAGGACAGACATCACCACTAGTCCTAGAGACCAGCAGGTTTAATGTCACTCCAGAGGAAGACAGACTTTGTTTGGTGTGTGAGTTAGAGGTGAAATTGAGAATCAGATTAACTTTTTGTCTTACTGTCCTGTTTACGAGGACGTAAGGGAAGTAATTTTTTTTAGTAAAATGTCTTCCGTTTATGTTGATTTTCTTGAGCAGGATGAATATGAACAACTTGAGTTGTGCTTCAGGAAGGGAACTCTCTTTGTAGCAGATTTGATTTGTCAAGGTTGGGAGAGAAGACAGGATACTTTGTTTAATACCGAGCTGTAATCTGT
Organism: Notolepis coatsorum; assembly: GCF_963971535.1. Taxonomy (NCBI): domain Eukaryota; kingdom Metazoa; phylum Chordata; class Actinopteri; order Aulopiformes; family Paralepididae; genus Notolepis; species Notolepis coatsorum. Next base: position 140,905,993 of record NC_140166.1, on the reverse strand, counting down.
GTTTATGTAATCCGTATTTAGATAATGAAATGGAATGTAATGATGTAACACTGCAACAGTATTTCTGGTGTCTTTGGGCCACACTTTGGGCCACACTTCCGACATTTCGGGCCACACTTTGTGTCACTTTTCTCCATCATTTCTCTCTGGAAACAACCTGAAACTAAACTGAAGACAAAAATGTTAAACGTTTTTTTTTTTTTTTTAAATAAAAAAAAATACAAAACTATAATAACCTCGTTATCCTCCCTTCTCTCTCTCTCTCTCTCTCTCTCTCTCTCTCTCTCTCTCTCTCTCTCTCTCTCTCTCTCTCTCTCTCTCTCTCTCTCTCAGCAGGACACCGTAGACCGCTCCACGAATCACAGACAAGCCGATCTCATTGGTCCCGGCTTCCAGCAGGCAGCCAATCGGAGCTCTCCTTCATCATCTCATCAAGGTTGGTGATCTTATAATGTTAAATGTACTCTATAAATTCTACAAGTTATCATAATCATCATGGTTGGTGATCTTAGAATGTTAAATGTACTCTATACATTCTACAAGTCATCAAGTCATTATATAAGGACAGCTCACTCTCCAGGTTCTTACTCAGTGCTGGCATGGTGTATACTTGGCGTGTACGTGTGTGTGTGTGTGTGTGTGTGTGTGTGTGTGTGTGTGGTGTGTGTGTGTGTGTGTGTGTGTGTGTGTGTGTGTGTGTGTGTGTGTGTGTGTGTGTGTGTGTGTGTGTGTGTGTGTGTGTGTGTGTGTGTGTGTGTGTGTGTGTGTGTGTGTGTGTGTGTGTGTGTGTGTGTGTGTGTGTGTGTGCGTGCGTGCGTGCGTGCGGGCGGGCGTGCGTGTGTGTGCACTCATGTGCGTGTGTCAGTGTTTGTACTGGTAGATTAGGAGTGTGAAATTCCATTAGAGATTACATTAGCTACTGTATGGTGTGATATTGAATGACCTTCTTGCACCCATT
>NC_140166.1:140874802-140904835 GCF_963971535.1 Notolepis coatsorum | reverse complement strand
AAAAGAAACAATGTGACAGCCTGGGTTACATTGTTTCAGCAGGCCTGGGTTCATGGTGTCATGACATCAGGGAGGGGTATTAACAGTGTATAGGCCCAGCCTGGCCACTGCAGGCTGACGCAAGGCCCACTAGAATGCTGCCGAGAGCAAGACCACCAGCTCCTCTACCACTACCACCCAATCACCAACTCACCCCCAACCCACACCACCCACCACACCAACCCACCAACCACCAACCACCACCACCCACCAACACCACCACCCACCAACCCACCCCACCACACCACCACCACCAACCCACCACCCCAACCCACCGCCACCCACCAACAACCACCACCACCACCACCACCACCCACCAACCCACATCCAACCCACCAACCAACCCACCAACCCACCAACACCAACCACCACCACCACCACCAACCAACCACCAACCAACCACCCACCACCACCACCACCACCACCACCACCACCCACCAACAACCCACAACCAACCAACCCACCACCAACCAACAACCCACCAACAACCCAACAACAACCAACAACCCACCACCACCCACCACCAACCCCAACCAACCCACCACCAACCACCAACCAACCCAACCACCACCACCCACCCCCACCAACCCACCACCACCCACCAACCACCACCACCACACCACCAACCAACCACACCAACCACCACCACCAACCACACCAACCAACCACCAACCAACCAACCCACCACCAACCAACCACCAACCACCACCCACCACCACCCACCACCACCACCACCCAACCACCACCAACCACCAACCACCAACCACCCACCAACCAACCAACCACCAACCACCACCACCACCACCACCACCACCAACCACCAACCACCACCAACCACAACACCACCCACCACCACCACCACCACCAACCAACCACCAACCAACCAACCACCAACCCACCACCAACCCACCACCACCAACCAACCACCAACCAACCAACCACCAACCCACCACCAACCAACCAACCAACCAACCAACCAACCACCAACCCACCACCAACCAACCACCAACCAACCCACCAACCAACCACAACCAACCACCACCAACCACCACCAACCACCAACCACCAACCAACCACCAACCAACCACCAACCAACCACCAACCAACCCACCAACCCACCACCAACCAACCACCAACCACCCCAACCCACCACCAACCAACCACCAACCAACCACCAACCAACCACCACCACCAACCACCAACCAACCACCAACCAACCACCAACCAACCACCAACCAACCCACCAACCCCACCACCAACCAACCACCAACCAACCACCAACCAACCACCAACCAACCACCAACACCACCAACCAACCACCAACCAACCAACCCACCAACCCACCAACCACCAACCAACCACCAACCCACCACCAACCAACCCACCACCAACCAACACCACCAACCACCACCAACCACCAACCAACCACCAACCAACCACCAACCCCTCACACCCACCAACCAACCCACCAACCACCAACCAACCCACCAACCAACCCACCTACCCACCACCTCCACCACCAACCAACCACCAACCAACCACCAACCAACTACCAACCCACCAACCAACCAACCAACAACCCACTAACCAACCACCAACCAACCACCAACCAACCACCAACCACCAACCAACCACCAACCAACCACCAACCAACCACCAACCACCAACCAACCACCAACCCACCACCAACCAACCACCAACCAACCACCAACCAACCCACCAACCAACCAACCACCAACCAACCCACCAACCCACCACCAACCAACCACCAACCAACCACCAACCAATGATCTAGATATGAAATATGATTAATTGAAAATGGGGGACCCTGATGTAAACAAGACGAAAGTCTTTCTCTGGTCTGCATCCCCTTAACAATTGTATGTATTGAGCTGTACTGTACCCATTCTGCAATATGTTAATAAAGTTTTAAATCAATCAATCAATCAATATGATTTTAGCATTTTTATGAAACTACTGTATATTTGTATGTCTCTAAATGTTTTGATGAATTGAAAATGGAGGACCCTTATGTAAAAAAGCCGAAAGTCTTTTTCTGGTCTTAATCCTCCAGTCAGTCCACTGTTGTTGTATTGAGCTGTACTGTATTGTACCCATTCTGCAATCGTTAATAACGTTCATTCATTCAATCATTCAGCCGGCAACAGAATAATTTTGATTGACAGTCGAGTCTGCCAATTACGTCACACCGCTTGTACCCGCCCTGCTGTTCTTAGCACCAATCGGCAAGCGCTATTATTTTTTTACATTCCTGAATGCCCTCCATTGATTTTAACGAGAGGCGAGAGCTCAGCTCAACGACAACAACAACAGCTCACCGCAGCCGACGAGTGATTACTAGCGCACCGCATCATGACAACGAGGCATAATGATTTTACTGCAACAAATGTTATAATAAAAGCCTTTCCATACATCTGTCTGATTGAAAACTTTATTAACAGACCGCAGAATGGGCACGCACAACTCGGCACGGACTGAGATATGAACAGTAACGCTTGCTATCTATGTCGTCATCGGACGTTGCTATGTTTGGGTAAATACGCTGATGTGTAACTATATAACGTGTAACTATATAATGTTAATGCCACAAAACGAATGCCTTTGTTAATCATAAGTACTAACTTTGATGCAGTAGTGTGTGTGTGGGAGCGGCGTTGTTCAAAAGTTTGAACGGGGTGGACCAGATTGACACGACACAATCCTCTTGGTCAAAACATCACGATATCTACGATACGTTAAAAAAGTGTATCGTTAATGAACTGTACCCGATATTTATATAATATCGTCATATCGCCCAGCCCTACCACCAACCCACCAACCCACCAACCAACCCACCAACCCACCAACCAACCCACCAACCAACCCACCAACCCACCACCAACCAACCAACAACCCACCACCAACCAACCCACCAACCAACCACCAACCCACCACCAACCAACCACCAACCAACCACCAACCAACCACCAACCAACCACCAACCAACCACCAACCCACCACCAACCAACCACCAACCAACAACCAACCAACCACCAACCAACCACCAACCAACAACCAACCAACCACCAACCAACCACCAACCAACCACCAACCAACCCACCAACCAACCCACCAACCAACCCACCAACCAACCAACCACCAACCAACCCACCAACACACCACCAACCAACCACCAACCAACCACCAACCAACCACCAACCAACCAACCCACCAACCCACCACCAACCAACCACCAACCAACCAACCCACCACCAACCAACCACCAACCAACCAACAACCCACCACCAACCAACCACCAACCAACCACCAACCAACCACCAACCAACCCACCAACCCACCACCAACCAACCACCAACCAACCCACCAACCAACCACCAACCAACCCACCAACCAACCCACCAATCAACCACCAACCAACCCACCAACCCACCACCAACCAACCACCAACCAACCCACCAACCAACCACCAACCAACCAACCAACCCACCAACCAACTCACCAACCAACCCACCAACCAACCAACCCACCAACCAACCACCAACCAACCAACCAACCACCAACCCACCACCAACCAACCACCAACCAACCAACCCACCAACCAACCACCAACCAACCAACCAACCCACCAACCCACCACCAACCAACCACCAACCAACCAACCCACCAACCAACCACCAACCAACCCACCAACCAACCCACCAACCCACCAACCAACCCACCAACCGACTTAAAAAACCTTTCTCCTGGCCATGATGAAATTCCAGCCTCTTTGATCAAAAAGGTTGCATCTTCAATTATTGATCCTTTATCATTCATTCTTTCCATGTCCCTTGAATCAGGCACTATCCCTCAAGCATTCAAAGTTGCCAAGGTTATACCGCTGTTTAAAGCTGATGATCCCTCTGTATTCTCAAACTATCGTCCTATATCGATACTACCTTGTTTTAAAAAAAAAAGTGTATCGTTAATGAACTGTACCCGATATTTATATAATATCGTCATATCGCCCAGCCCTACCACCAACCCACCAACCCACCAACCAACCCACCAACCCACCAACCAACCCACCAACCAACCCACCAACCCACCACCAACCAACCAACAACCCACCACCAACCAACCCACCAACCAACCCACCAACCAACCACCAACCCACCACCAACCAACCACCAACCAACCACCAACCAACCACCAACCAACCACCAACCCACCACCAACCAACCACCAACCAACAACCAACCAACCACCAACCAACCACCAACCAACAACCAACCAACCACCAACCAACCACCAACCAACCACCAACCAACCCACCAACCAACCCACCAACCAACCCACCAACCAACCAACCACCAACCAACCCACCAACACACCACCAACCAACCACCAACCAACCACCAACCAACCACCAACCAACCAACCCACCAACCCACCACCAACCAACCACCAACCAACCAACCCACCACCAACCAACCACCAACCAACCAACAACCCACCACCAACCAACCACCAACCAACCACCAACCAACCACCAACCAACCCACCAACCCACCACCAACCAACCACCAACCAACCCACCAACCAACCACCAACCAACCCACCAACCAACCCACCAATCAACCACCAACCAACCCACCAACCCACCACCAACCAACCACCAACCAACCCACCAACCAACCACCAACCAACCAACCAACCCACCAACCAACTCACCAACCAACCCACCAACCAACCAACCCACCAACCAACCACCAACCAACCAACCAACCACCAACCCACCACCAACCAACCACCAACCAACCAACCCACCAACCAACCACCAACCAACCAACCAACCCACCAACCCACCACCAACCAACCACCAACCAACCAACCCACCAACCAACCACCAACCAACCCACCAACCAACCCACCAACCCACCAACCAACCCACCAACCGACTTAAAAAACCTTTCTCCTGGCCATGATGAAATTCCAGCCTCTTTGATCAAAAAGGTTGCATCTTCAATTATTGATCCTTTATCATTCATTCTTTCCATGTCCCTTGAATCAGGCACTATCCCTCAAGCATTCAAAGTTGCCAAGGTTATACCGCTGTTTAAAGCTGATGATCCCTCTGTATTCTCAAACTATCGTCCTATATCGATACTACCTTGTTTTAAAAAAAATCTTGAAAAGCTGGTATATAGTAGAATCATGTAGGGCTGTCTTAAATACTTCGAAGCTTCGATGCTTCGTTCGATGGGCATGGGCTTCGAATATGAAAATAAAATTCGATTAAGTAAAAAAAAAAAAAAAAAAAAAGTAAATATGAATATATATTTTTTTATTTTTATTTTTTGCAAAATCAACTCTGCCTCTCTTTGTTAATTACAACAAGCAATGCTGTTTGTTATTTAAGATGAGATCGGACTCGGCACTGACAGATTTGTGTTCATTGTGCTGCTTTTATAAAGCCTCAAATGACGGCTTACAATATTTCATGGAAGCAAAGTGTTTAGTTTGTCTAAGATTTAAAAAGGTTTAAACTTTACAGCACTGACAAAGTTGAACAAAGTGCTGTACAAGTCCCACAACATAAAAAAAAAAAAAAAAAATTATAATAATACACATTTTTTTTGAAGCTTCGAATTAAAATCGAATCTCGGCCCGAAGCTTCGAATTCCAAAAAAAAATCGAAGGTCAGCCCTAGAATCATGAAACATCTAGATGACAACAATATCTTGTTCGAACATCAGTATGGCTTTAGAAAAAAATACTCTACATATACTGTATGGCTCTTTTGCACCTTGGAGAAAAAATTACAGCTGCACTGGAGAAAAATGAATATACCTTAGGCATTTTCTTAGATTTATCAAAGGCTTTTGACACAGTGAGTGAATCATGACATTTTGTTATCAAAAATGTCATGTTATGGTCTTAAAAAACAGGTTATACAATGGGTTGAGAATTACTTAAACAACAGAGAGCAATTTGTAGTTTTCAATGGTAATTGATCACAGCTGGCTGTACTAAAAAGTGGTGTTCCACAAGGGTCCAACCACCAAACAACCACCAGCTCCTCTACCACCACGACCGACCACCAAACAACCACCAGCTCCTCCACCAGCACGACCGACCAACCACCAAACAACCACCAGCTCCTCCACCAGCACGACCAACCACCAAACAACCACCTGCTCCTCCACCAGCACGACCAACCACCAAACAACCACCAGCTCCTCCACCACCACGACCGACCACCAAACAACCACCAGCTCCTCCACCAGCACGACCAACCACCAAACAACCACCAGCTCCTCCACCAGCACGACCGACCACCAAACAACCACCAGCTCCTCCACCACCACGACCGACCACCAAACAACCACCAGCTCCTCCACCACCACGACCGACCACCAAACAACCACCAGCTCCTCCACCACCACGACCGACCACCAAACAACCACCAGCTCCTCCACCACCACGACCGACCACCAAACAACCACCAGCTCCTCCACCACCACGACCGACCAACCACCAAACAACCACCAGCTCCTCTACCACCACGACCGACCACCAAACAACCACCAGCTCCTCCACCAGCACGACCAACCACCAAACAACCACCAGCTCAGGGCTGTACGTTAACTTTTTTTGCACATAGCACTGGTGCTACAGAGGTTGATAGTTTTGTAGCACAGGCCAAAATCTTGTAGCACAAGTATAAAACGTGTTATATTTGTAACAGTCACAAATGTGCCTATTGTATTTGTGTTATTTAGTTGCAGTGCCATGTTTGGCTGTCATTTAGTATATCGCCATGTGTTATTATTACTATGATACTCTCATATGCTATTTTCAATTAATATCATAAACAACATAAGGAATATTAGCATAATTTTTAGTGGACTGAAGGAATGAGTCAGCGTTAATAGTTTTAAATGCAAATAATTTATTGAAACATAGAAGTGGGGTCGGTTGGGACACACACACACAATGGGGGACCCTGATGTAAACAAGACAAACGTCTTTCTCTGGTCTGCATCCCCTTAACAATTGTGTGTATTGAGCCGTACTGTACCCATTCTGCAATCTGTTAAATAAAGTTTTCATTCATTCATTCACACACACTGTTTCAACTCACCACTCCCGCATCATATTGTAGTCTTTCTTCAAACTTCCACTCCTCTCGAAACTTGTTTATATTTGAATATCATCATTATCTGTCCATCCTCAGTTTACTATAATATACTCCTGTCCTGAGTCCTGACTAGTGACTTCATCGTCTTTCCAAACGCACGCACACACACACAGGGAAGGGGAGAGAGTGCCCCCCCATTTCCCTTTCCACACTGTGTCTGCTGGCTCTGCGCCTCTGATCAGGATTAGCTTGTTAGCTTGCTAACGTTGTAGTGATTGTAATGGTACATAAACGTTAATTTCGGGCGATGTTCGCATAAAGGAATGGCGACGGTGCAAAGCATGTAGATGCATTTGACCCGTTGCGAGAAAGAAAAAACACCACAGACTTATTTCGGGACGTGTAGGCGCACTGCTGTGTTAACGCAGCAGTCAGTGCGCACCAACCGACCAACGCGCTGCTCCTTGCAGAAACACGGATAGGGCGGATACGACTCGTCGAGTTGTCACAAGAGTTTTCAAAATAAGAGTATCATATGCACCTGAACGTTGCTAGCTTTCGGAGCCTAGCTGGAGCTGCGCGTGGGCAGAAATGAGACCCGCTACAGGATTTTCAAAATAAGAGTATCTATATGAACCGAATCCCTATCGCACCAGTGCTACTGAAGTAAATCCATCCATCGCACAGACAGCTGTTGCTGTAGCACGTGCGATATATATGTCGCACTGTACACCCCTGCACCAGCTCCTCCACCACCACGACCGACCACCAAACAACCACCAGCTCCTCCACCACCACGACCAACCACCAAACAACCACCAGCTCCTCTACCACCACGACCGACCACCAAACAACCACCAGCTCCTCTACCACCACGACCGACCACCAAACAACCACCAGCTCCTCCACCACCACGACCGACCACCAAACAACCACCAGCTCCTCCACCACCACGACCAACCACCAAACAACCACCAGCTCCTCTACCACCACGACCGACCACCAAACAACCACCAGCTCCTCCACCACCACGACCGACCACCAAACAACCACCAGCTCCTCCACCACCACGACCAACCACCAAACAACCACCAGCTCCTCTACCACCACGACCGACCACCAAACAACCACCAGCTCCTCTACCACCACGACCGACCACCAAACAACCACCAGCTCCTCCACCACCACGACCGACCGCCAAACAACCACCAGCTCCTCCACCACCACGACCGACCACCAAACAACCACCAGCTCCTCCACCACCACGACCAACCACCAAACAACCACCAGCTCCTCCACCACCACGACCGACCACCAAACAACCACCAGCTCCTCTACCACCACGACCGACCACCAAACAACCACCAGCTCCTCCACCACCACGACCGACCACCAAACAACCACCAGGTCCTCCACCACCACGACCGACCACCAAACAACCACCAGCTCCTCTACCAGTACGACCGACCACCAAACAACCACCAGCTCCTCTACCACGACCGACCACCAAACAACCACCAGCTCCTCTACCACCACGACCGACCACCAAACAAACAACCATCAAACAACCACCAAACAACCACCAGCTCCTCCACCACCACGACCGACCACCAAACAAACAACCATCAAACAACCACCAGCTCCTCTACCACCACGACCGACCACCAAACAAACAACCATCAAACAACCACCAAACAACCATCAGCTCCTCTACCACCACGACCGACCACCAAACAACCACCAGCTCCTCCACCACCACGTCCGACCACCAAACAACCATCAGCTCCTCTACCACCACGACCGACCACCAAACAACCACCAGCTCCTCCACCACCACGACCGACCAACCACCAAACAACCACCAGCTCCTCTACCACCACGACCGACCACCAAACAACCACCAGCTCCTCCACCAGCACGACCAACCACCAAACAACCACCAGCTCAGGGCTGTACGTTAACTTTTTTTGCACATAGCACTGGTGCTACAGAGGTTGATAGTTTTGTAGCACAGGCCAAAATCTTGTAGCACAAGTATAAAACGTGTTATATTTGTAACAGTCACAAATGTGCCTATTGTATTTGTGTTATTTAGTTGCAGTGCCATGTTTGGCTGTCATTTAGTATATCGCCATGTGTTATTATTACTATGATACTCTCATATGCTATTTTCAATTAATATCATAAACAACATAAGGAATATTAGCATAATTTTGAGTGGACTGAAGGAATGAGTCAGCGTTAATAGTTTTAAATGCAAATAATTTATTGAAACATAGAAGTGGGGTCGGTTGGGACACACACACACAATGGGGGACCCTGATGTAAACAAGACAAACGTCTTTCTCTGGTCTGCATCCCCTTAACAATTGTGTGTATTGAGCCGTACTGTACCCATTCTGCAATCTGTTAAATAAAGTTTTCATTCATTCATTCACACACACTGTTTCAACTCACCACCCCCGCATCATATTGTAGTCTTTCTTCAAACTTCCACTCCTCTCGAAACTTGTTTATATTTGAATATCATCATTATCTGTCCATCCTCAGTTTACTATAATATACTCCTGTCCTGAGTCCTGACTAGTGACTTCATCGTCTTTCCAAACGCACGCACACACACACAGGGAAGGGGAGAGAGTGCCCCCCCATTTCCCTTTCCACACTGTGTCTGCTGGCTCTGCGCCTCTGATCAGGATTAGCTTGTTAGCTTGCTAACGTTGTAGTGATTGTAATGGTACATAAACGTTAATTTCGGGCGATGTTCGCATAAAGGAATGGCGACGGTGCAAAGCATGTAGATGCATTTGACCCGTTGCGAGAAAGAAAAAACACCACGGACTTATTTCGGGACGTGTAGGCGCACTGCTGTGTTAACGCAGCAGTCAGTGCGCACCAACCGACCAACGCGCTGCTCCTTGCAGAAACACGGATAGGGCGGATACGACTCGTCGAGTTGTCACAAGAGTTTTCAAAATAAGAGTATCATATGCACCTGAACGTTGCTAGCTTTCGGAGCCTAGCTGGAGCTGCGCGTGGGCAGAAATGAGACCCGCTACAGGATTTTCAAAATAAGAGTATCTATATGAACCGAATCCCTATCGCACCAGTGCTACTGAAGTAAATCCATCCATCGCACAGACAGCTGTTGCTGTAGCACGTGCGATATATATGTCGCACTGTACACCCCTGCACCAGCTCCTCCACCACCACGACCGACCACCAAACAACCACCAGCTCCTCCACCACCACGACCAACCACCAAACAACCACCAGCTCCTCTACCACCACGACCGACCACCAAACAACCACCAGCTCCTCTACCACCACGACCGACCACCAAACAACCACCAGCTCCTCCACCACCACGACCGACCACCAAACAACCACCAGCTCCTCCACCACCACGACCAACCACCAAACAACCACCAGCTCCTCTACCACCACGACCGACCACCAAACAACCACCAGCTCCTCCACCACCACGACCGACCACCAAACAACCACCAGCTCCTCCACCACCACGACCAACCACCAAACAACCACCAGCTCCTCTACCACCACGACCGACCACCAAACAACCACCAGCTCCTCTACCACCACGACCGACCACCAAACAACCACCAGCTCCTCCACCACCACGACCGACCACCAAACAACCACCAGCTCCTCCACCACCACGACCGACCACCAAACAACCACCAGCTCCTCCACCACCACGACTAACCACCAAACAACCACCAGCTCCTCCACCACCACGACCGACCACCAAACAACCACCAGCTCCTCTACCACCACGACCGACCACCAAACAACCACCAGCTCCTCCACCACCACGACCGACCACCAAACAACCACCAGGTCCTCCACCACCACGACCGACCACCAAACAACCACCAGCTCCTCTACCAGTACGACCGACCAACCACCAAACAACCATCAGCTCCTCTACCACGACCGACCACCAAACAACCACCAGCTCCTCTACCACCACGACCGACCACCAAACAAACAACCATCAAACAACCACCAAACAACCACCAGCTCCTCCACCACCACGACCGACCACCAAACAAACAACCATCAAACAACCACCAAACAACCATCAGCTCCTCTACCACCACGACCGACCACCAAACAACCACCAGCTCCTCCACCACCACGTCCGACCACCAAACAACCATCAGCTCCTCTACCACCACGACCGACCACCAAACAACCACCAGCTCCTCCACCACCACGACCGACCACCAAACAACCACCACCCACGCATGAAGGTCTGTATGCCCCATAGGTTATATTACACGTTACTCTCAATAAATACAGACAATACAACATTTGAATCTGAATGTATGTATGAGTATGAGTAAAAGTAAACAGTATATACAAGGTACAGTATACACAAGGTGCAGTATACACAAGGTGCAGTATACGCAAGGTACAGTATACGCAAGGTACAGTATACGCAAGGTACAGTATACGCAAGGTGCAGTATACACAAGGTGCAGTATACGCAAGGTGCAGTATATGCAAGGTGCAGTATACACAACGTGCAGTATTAGAGCCATATGAAATCCGCATTCACGGAATCGCGGACGGAATCGCGGAATTGAGCAATAAAAACGGAATCAACTGTAAACAACACGCAGCACACAACACAACACGCAGCAATTTCCAAGCGTCTAGCTGCTTCAGTGTTAACGTTAATGTCGGAAGAAATTCCACACTAAGCCCTAAATTCAGAGCAGCGCAGTATCCTAATGACTTGTATATGACCGGCGATAAGGTGTTTTGCTAATTCTGTCAACATGCCGTGGACTGGACTCGCAAAACACGTGCGAAGATCACTCTCTAAAAGCCATGTCAGGAACACGGAAAAACACTGTGCTTCAAAACAGAGTAGGGTATATCTGCAGTGCCGCAGCCCCATACACACCAGCTCTCTAACGATGATCCCTGGTGATCACAATAGATACAGCTAGAGGGCGAGGCTAATCACTGACACTATTGTGATGAAATAGCTATGTAACGTTGCAGTACATAAAGTACACAGGACTAGAAATTATAGCTTCTTGCTAAATCTGGTGCACCCATCTATTTGTTTAATGCAAATGATTGTCAGTGCACACTGTCCTTTATAAACTAAACTAAAGGTGCCTAAATTATGCATTACTATATTTCATCACAATGGAATAGATATAGCTAGGCTACTTACATTGTGATAATGGCAGTAGTAACTAGCTGTATCTATTGTTTGTTTACACTTGAAATGTGTATTTTTATTTTGTCACAATATTATTTGAAAAATATTGTGTAAAATTGAACTGTATTTCTGAGTTGCAGCACTTAAAAACATTAAATGGATTGTTATATCTTATTAAATGTATTCATTCCCACTTATTAGACACTATTTCGGATGGTAAAATGAGCGTACAAAGCAAAAGACAGAATTCTGAAATATTAAAACGGGAAAAAACGGAATTTGGAAAAAAATAAAATGGAATTTGGAAAAAAAAATTACGGATTTCATATGGCTCTATGCAGTATACACAAGGTGCAGTATACACAAGGTACAGTCTACACAAGGTGCAGTATACACAAGGTGCAGTATACACAGGGTGCAGTATACACAAGGTACAGTCTACACAAGGTGCAGTATACACAAGGTGCAGTATACACAGGGTGCAGTATACACAAGGTACAGTATACACTAGGTGCAGTATACACAATGTGCAGTATACGCAAGGTGCAGTATACACAAGGTGCAGTATACACAAGGTACAGTATACACAAGGTGCAGTATACACAAGGTGCAGTATACACAAGGTGCAGTATACACAAGGTGCAGTATACACAAGGTGCAGTATACACAACGTGCAGTATACACAAGGTGCAGTACACACAAGGTGCAGTATACACAAAGTGCAGTATACACAAGGTGCAGTACACACAAGGTGCAGTATACACAAGGTGCAGTATACACAAGGTGCAGTATACACAAGGTACAGTATACACAAGGTGCAGTATACACAAGGTGCAGTATACACAAGGTGCAGTATACACAAGGTGCAGTATACACAACGTGCAGTATACACAAGGTGCAGTACACACAAGGTGCAGTATACACAAGGTGCAGTATACACAAGGTGCAGTACACACAAGGTGCAGCAGGGTTAGAAATTAACATTTTTTTTCAAGGGCTTTTTTTGCCCCCCTTAATTGCTTTTCGGGGGCTTTTTTTTGTATTTCGGGGGCACTGAATTTTTATGATGAAAATTAACATAAGGATTATAAAACATTGTTGACACTTTTTTTTACAGTCTTCGTCCCTATGTTTGATAATGTAATGTTAATGTCTCCATATATAGGGCTCTACGCTAACCTTTTTCCCAAGGAGCACATGTGCTCCTAAATAAAATGTTAATAAATAAAATCTAAATAAAAATTTAGGAGCACACAAAGAAATTTAGGAGCACAGTGAAAATTGTTCAAGTAACACAGAGTTTATTAACTATTTATCTCATGCATTATTATACTGTGCGTGTGCACACTATGAATTGAAAATGGGGGACCCTGATGTAAACAAGACGAAAGTCTTTCTCTGGTCTGCATCCCCTTAACTTGTGTGTATTGAGCTGTACTGTATTGTACCCATTCTGCAATCTGTTAATAAAGTTTTCAATCAATCAAACGCAAAGGATATCGGTTGTCAAGCTGCTTTTGTATGTTGTAGTGTTGTTATGATACCAACATTTTGACTTTGATACAGATAGGAAAGGTAATGGAATATATTATTAGATGACAGAACATTGAAAATTCTTTATACAATTATTTAATTCATTATGAAATAGAAATTCCGTTTTTGGGTGGAACGTTTGTTGCAAGGAGGGAGGAGGCGGGGACCGCTGCGTGTTACACACAACACGGAGAAATGGTCTAGCTGCTTCGGTGCGTCGTTAACGTTAACGTCGGAAGAAATTCCCCACTAAGCCCTAAATTCAGAGCAGAGCAGTATCCTAATGACTTTTATGCTTCAGTCGATAAGGTGTTTTGCGAATTCTGTCAACATACCGTGGGGACTGGACCCGCAAAAACACGTGCGAATATCACTTCAAAAGCCATGTCAGCCGGATTCCTCTCTTTCTCCTCGTCTATCTTTTGCTCAAAATAAAAATGAATGGGCTTCATGGCTGGCTGATTTTTTTGCGTTGTCTGATTCTGAATGTATAACTTGCCTAAGCCGGTACCGTGACTTTGTTTTCGGGCGCTACTGTGATTGGACGTTTATGCGCCTTGTGTAATGTGGGACTATTATAACAGCGGAGCTGTTTTGTAATCGTCACTCGTCTCGAGTAAATGATTTTTCCGGGTGGCGCACACACACATATTATTAGGGCCAAATACAAGGGAAATGCTCGCACTGTAGATCATATATATAATTATATATATAATTAGTAAACTGTCGGGGGCATTTTCTGCCCCCCTTAACTGATATTCGGGGGCATTTTGTCCATTTTCAAGGGCATTTTGCCCCGAGCCCCCGTTAATTTCGAACCCTGAGGTGCAGTATACACAAGGTGCAGTACACACAAGGTGCAGTATACACAAGGTGCAGTATACACAAGGTGCAGTACACACAAGGTGCAGTATACACAAGGTGCAGTATACACAAGGTACAGTCTACACAAGGTACAGTATACACAAGGTGCAGTATACACAAGGTGCAGTATACACAAGGTGCAGTATACACAACGTACAGTATACACAAGGTACAGTATACACAAGGTGCAGTATACACAAGGTGCAGTATACACAAGGTGCAGTATACACAACGTGCAGTATACACAAGGTGCAGTACACACAAGGTGCAGTATACACAAGGTGCAGTATACACAAGGTGCAGTACACACAAGGTGCAGTATACACAAGGTGCAGTATACACAAGGTACAGTATACACAAGGTGCAGTACACACAAGGTGCAGTATACACAAGGTGCAGTATACACAACGTGCAGTATACACAAGGTACAGTATACACAAGGTGCAGTATACACAAGGTGCAGTACACAAGGTGCAGTATACACAAGGTGCAGTATACACAAGGTGCAGTATACACAAGGTGCAGTATACACAAGGTGCAGTATACACAAGGTGCAGTATACACAGGGTGCAGTATACACAATGTGCAGTATACGCAAGGTACAGTATACACAAGGTGTAGTATACACAAGGTGCAGTATACACAAGGTGCAGTACACACAAGGTACAGTATACACAAGGTACAGTATACACAAGGTACAGTATACACAAGGTGCAGTATACACAACATACAGTATACACAAGGTACAGTATACACAAGGTGCAGTATACACAAGGTACAGTATACACAACGTACAGTATACACAAGGTGCAGTATACACAAGGTGCAGTACACAAGGTGCAGTATACACAAGGTACAGTATACACAAGGTGCAGTATACACAAGGTGCAGTACACAAGGTGCAGTATACACAAGGTGCAGTATACACAAGGTGCAGTATACACAAGGTGCAGTATACACTAGGTACAGTATACACAGGGTGCAGTATACACTAGGTACAGTATAGACAAGGTGCAGTATACACTAGGTACAGTATACACAAGGTGCAGTATACACAAGGTGCAGTATACACAAGGTACAGTATACACAAGGTGCAGTATACACAAGGTACAGTATACACAAGGTGCAGTATACACAAGGTGCAGTATACACAAGGTGCAGTATACACAGGGTACCCTAACTGGCATAATATACATCATATGCTGTAGTCCCCGGCAGGTTTCAGTGATTAACCCTTTCACTGCCACACCACCAAATGGTTAACCCTTTCACTGCGACAATACAGAAGGTTAGGAGTCGGACAGTAGAGCCGAAGAGAATACTAGACTGAGTTTCAACTCCACCACGCGTCCCGAGCCCCACGCGTCTGACAGCTCAACTGGGACACGAAAACGAAGACTTAAGAATTATTTTCAAACACCGTCTGACCAAAGTCTGGTTTAAGTATAGTTATGCACAGTGTGTGCACTCAGCAGGCCTCCGGCAGCCCTCGTCTTGCCGGGTTCATGCCCCATCATGCCTGTGCTCACAGAGCGGGGACTTGAAATAGCAAGCCTGGAGTCGAGGGGGGGGGGGGGGGGGGGGAACCACAGAGTGTGAGGTCACCGTGGGCATGTGTACACAGACAGGATGTGAGCCCTACTACAAAATAAAGGTTTAACTACAAAATAAAAGATGGTTTAGAGACTGTGTGGGGATAGTATGGACATAGTATGGAGACTGTTTGGGGATAGTATGGAGAGATAGTATGGATATAGAATGGGGATAGTATAGAGATAGTATTGATCAGAGCAGTTTGCATGAATAATAATAAACAAACGCGCTGAAAATGTCGTCAGCGTCCTCTTACCGGTCGCCGATGAGACTGGAGGAAAAAGATCCCACTTAATTGAGGGCGATCTCCTAGATCCATTTCCGGTTTGTATAATCATAATAAACGCCCAAATCATATCGATTATTGCGTTATGGCAGCGATCGCTAGACACGGACGTGTGTCTAGAGTCCCGCAACAATATGTGAGTGCCGGACCCATTTCCCCGGTGCACCGAGATCAACTCGATCCATTTCCGGTTGTAACTCGCCGATCATCCACCAGGCGGCAGTATTGAAGCGTTGCAGAGTTGTGCAGGCTCCCACTGTATCAGACCAGGCTCCGTGAGGGCATTCTGAATACCATGGCGAAAAAATTAAATATGATCTCAATAACGTCGTACGCCGTGGAATGGCAGAATTAGCATGAACTTGAATCACGTTGTACGACGTTTTTGGCGCAGGATGTGTTAATAATACGATAGATTCTTAATAATAAAATACAATAAAAATACAATAAATTTTGCATAGAATAAAATAAGATGACAAAAATAAAGATTACTATATACAGTTCTAAAAGTGTGCAGTGCAGATAAAATAAGATAAACAAATTTAAAATACAATAAATTTAGCATATAATAAAATAAGATGACTAAAATAAAGATTACTATATACAGTTCTAAAGGTGTGTATCAGGATGTAGATATTATACTATATACATTTTTTTAAATAACAAAGATGGCTATGTACAGTTCCAAAAAAAAGTATGTGTGTAATGAGTAATGTGCAAGTGATTTTTACTTTCAAACAAACAAGCATTCCACATCCCCCACATAACGCTCTGATCTATATTAAAAACGCAGGCCTGCATCAATAAGTTCCCAGAATCATAATGCAGGAGGGTTATGCAACTTTCTGCAGAATCAACAAAAAGAAAATGTAGCCCAATAAGGAAATTGATTTGGAAAAGTTCCAGAAAGCCCGGACTTATTATCAGGCTATTGAACCACTGCATTGTATAAACCAACATTATAGCAGGGAACTAACTGTACCTTCTCTCACTGATAACATGAAGCAGACAGACGGAAGAAGCGACAGTTATAGCCTATACTTTGACATGTCCCAGACAATGTGTGCGTGATTACGACAATCAGCATTTAGCGTCCTTCAGAACGGGTCAATAATGAAACACACTGGAGATAACTCGGTGTAACCGAGGTACCGCGACTCCCGCGAGTATATCCACAGTCATGATGGACTTCAAGTGTTGTGAAGTGACTGTGGCACGTAGCGGTACTGCAAGTAAACTCACTCCCCCTTAAAAAGGCATCCAGGCACATTACCGGTATACTGGTCTGCGATGTCGCCCGCAGCGCGGGAGACCGGGGTTCGACTCCCACTCAGGGCATGGCAAATAAGACCGGTTTCAGTGGTGGTGTGAGTTTAGGGGGGTGAGTGTAACAGAGGTACCACGAGTATATCCACAGTCACGATGGACTTAATGTGTTCTGAAGTGACTGTGGCAGGTAGCGGTACTGCAAGTAAACTCACTCCCCCTTAAAAAGGCATCCAGACACATTACCAAGCTCTTGGTATAGTGGTCTGCGATGTCGCCTGCGGCGTGGGAGACTGGGGTTCGACTCCCACTCAGGGTATGTCAAATAAGACCGGTTTCATCAGTAGGTACTAGGGCTGTACCGAATGCTTCGAAGATTCGATCATAATGTTGACATTCAAATTCTAAATCAACATTTGAATTTTTTTTTTAATAAAGAAAACGAATTTATTTTATCTTTTTTTTATGTGCCTATTCATTCTGTTTAAACCAATGGGGTTTTTCTTCACAGTTGCAGATAAAGATTAGGCTACACTAATATTATAGTATTATACTATAAGACATCACCATCACTTTCGTACCACTTTCGTGCCCTTATTGGATTATTTATGTTGACGAAACTGATGAGTTATATTCATTAAAGGAAGTTGATTTAATAAAAAAAAAATACTAATTTAATCAGATTAATCACTTTATTCAAATTGAGGATTTAGTTTGAGGATATACATTTTTTTTTAAATTAATATTTTTAGTCATAAAATATGACGACAGGCATTCAAAGCTTCGTTCGCATACTTCAATAGAAGCTTCATGTTAAAAAATGACATTCGGTACAGCCCTAGTAGGTAACTCTATAACTCAACACTCTGGAGATAATAACTCAGTAGGTACTAACTCTAACTCAACACTCTGGAGATAATAACTCAGTAGGTACTAACTCTAACTCAACACTCTGGAGATAATAACTCAGTAGGTACTAACTCTAACTCAACACTCTGGAGATAATAACTCAGTAGGTACTAACTCTAACTCAACACTCTGGAGATAATAACTCAGTAGGTACTAACTCTAACTCAACACTCTGGAGATAATAACTCAGTAGGTACTAACTCTAACTCAACACTCTGGAGATAATAACTCAGTAGGTACTAACTCTAACTCAACACTCTGGAGATAATAACTCAGTAGGTACTAACTCTAACTCAACACTCTGGAGATAATAACTCAGTAGGTACTAACTCTAACTCAACACTCTGGAGATAATAACTCAGTAGTACTAACTCTAATGAAACACTCTGGAGATAATAACTCAGTAGGTACTAACTCTAACTCAACACTCTGGAGATAATAACTCAGTAGGTACTAACTCTAACTCAACACTCTGGAGATAATAACTCAGTAGGTACTAACTCTAACTCAACACTCTGGAGATAATAACTCAGTAGGTACTAACTCTAATGAAACACTCTGGAGATAATAACTCAGTAGGTACTAACTCTAACTCAACACTCTGGAGATAATAACTCAGTGGGTACTAACTCTAACTCAACACTCTGGAGATAATAACTCAGTAGGTACTAACTCTAATGAAACACTCTGGAGATAATAACTCAGTAGGTACTAACTCTAACTCAACACTCTGGAGATAATAACTCAGTAGGTACTAACTCTAACTCAACACTCTGGAGATAATAACTCAGTAGGTACTAACTCTAACTCAAAACTCTGGAGATAATAACTCAGTAGGTACTAACTCTAACTCAACACTCTGGAGATAATAACTCAGTAGGTACTAACTCTAATGAAACACTCTGGAGATAATAACTCAGTAGGTACTAACTCTAACTCAACACTCTGGAGATAATAACTCAGTAGGTACTAACTCTAATGAAACACTCTGGAGATAATAACTCAGTAGGTACTAACTCTAACTCAACACACTGGAGATAATAACTCAGTAGGTACTAACTCTAACTCAACACTCTGGAGATAATAACTCAGTAGGTACTAACTCTAACTCATCACTGGAGATAATAACTCAGTAGGTACTAACTCTAACTCAACACTCTGGAGATAATAACTCAGTAGGTACTAACTCTAACTCAACACTCTGGAGATAATAACTCAGTAGGTACTAACTCTAACTCATCACTGGAGATAATAACTCAGTAGGTACTAACTCTAACTCATCACTCTGGAGATAATAACACAGTAGGTACTAACTCTAACTCAACACTCTGGAGATAATAACTCAGTAGGTACTAACTCTAACTCAACACTCTGGAGATAATAACTCAGTAGTACTAACTCTAACTCAACACTCTGGAGATAATAACTAAGTAGGTACTAACTCTAACTCAACACTGGAGATAATAACACAGTAGGTACTAACTCTAACTCAACACTCTGGAGATAATAACTCAGTAGGTACTAACTCTAATGAAACACTCTGGAGATAATAACTCAGTAGGTACTAACTCTAACTCATCACTCTGGAGATAATAACACAGTAGGTACTAACTCTAACTCAACACTCTGGAGATAATAACTCAGTAGGTACTAACTCTAACTCAACACTCTGGAGATAATAACACAGTAGGTACTAACTCTAACTCAACACTCTGGAGATAATAACTCAGTAGGTACTAACTCTAACTCAACACTCTGGAGATAATAACTCAGTAGGTACTAACTCTAACTCAACACACTGGAGATAATAACTCAGTAGGTACTAACTCTAACTAAACACTCTGGAGATAATAACTCAGTAAGTACTAACTCTAACTCAACACTCTGGAGATAATAACTCAGTAGGTACTAACTCTAACTCAACACTCTGGAGATAATAACTCAGTAGGTACTAACTCTAACTCAACACTCTGGAGATAATAACTCAGTAGGTACTAACTCTAACTCAACACTCTGGAGATAATAACTCAGTAGGTACTAACTCTAACTCAACACTCTGGAGATAATAACTCAGTAGGTACTAACTCTAATGAAACACTGTGGAGATAATAACACAGTAGGTACTAACTCTAATGAAACACTCTGGAGATAATAACTCAGTAGGTACTAACTCTAACTCAACACTCTGGAGATAATACCTCAGTAGGTACTAACTCTAACTCAACACTCTGGAGATAATAACTCAGTAGGTACTAACTCTAACTCAACACTCTGGAGATAATAACTCAGTAGGTACTAACTCTAACTCAACACTCTGGAGATAATAACTCAGTAGGTACTAACTCTAACTCAACACTCTGGAGATAATAAGTCAGTAGGTAGTGGTACTAACTCTAACTCAACACTTTGGAGATAATAACTCAGTAGGTACTAACTCTAATGAAACACTCTGGAGATAATAACTCAGTAGGTACTAACTCTAACTCAACACTCTGGAGATAATAACTCAGTAGGTACTAACTCTAACTCATCACTGGAGATAATAACTCAGTAGTACTAACTCTAATGAAACACTCTGGAGATAATAACTCAGAAGGTACTAACTCTAACTCAACACACTGGAGATAATAACTCAGTAGGTACTAACTCTAACTCAACACTCTGGAGATAATAACTCAGTAAGTACTAACTCTAACTCAACACTCTGGAGATAATAACTCAGTAGGTACTAACTCTAATGAAACACTCTGGAGATAATAACTCAGTAGTACAAACTCTAACTCAACACTCTGGAGATAATAACTCAGTAGGTACTAACTCTAACTCAACACTCTGGAGATAATAACTCAGTAGGTACTAACTCTAACTCAACACTCTGGAGATAATAACTCAGTAGGTACTAACTCTAACTCAACACACTGGAGATAATAACTCAGTAGGTACTAACTCTAATGAAACACTCTGGAGATAATAACTCAGTAGGTACTAACTCTAATGAAACACTCTGGAGATAATAACTCAGTAGGTACTAACTCTAATGAAACACTCTGGAGATAATAACTCAGTAGGTACTAACTCTAACTCAACACTCTGGAGATAATAACTCAGTAGGTACTAACTCTAACTCAACACTCTGGAGATAATAACTAAGTAGGTACTAACTCTAACTCAACACTCTGGAGATAATAACTCAGTAGGTACTAACTCTAACTCAACACACTGGAGATAATAACTCAGTAGGTACTAACTCTAATGAAACACTCTGGAGATAATAACTCAGTAGGTACTAACTCTAACTCAACACACTGGAGATAATAACTCAGTAGGTACTAACTCTAATGAAACACTCTGGAGATAATAACTCAGTCGGTACTAACTCTAACTCAACACTCTGGAGATAATAACTCAGTAGGTACTAACTCTAACTAAACACTCTGGAGATAATAACTCAGTAGGTACTAACTCTAACTCAACACTCTGGAGATAATAACTCAGTAGGTACTAACTCTAACTCAACACTCTGGAGATAATAACTCAGTAGGTACTAACTCTAACTCAACACTCTGGAGATAATAACTCAGTAGGTACTAACTCTAATGAAACACTCTGGAGATAATAACTCAGTAGGTACTAACTCTAACTCAACACTCTGGAGATAATAACTCAGTAGGTACTAACTCTAACTCAACACTATGGAGATCAGGGTTCGAAATTAACGGGGGCTTGGGGCATAATGCCCTTGAAAATGGACAAAATGCCCTCGAAAATCAGTTAAGGGGGGCACTTAATGCCCCCGACAGTTTACTAATTATATATATTTATCCGGTAATGGAGCGTCTGTGTATCGTACGGTTCAGATGACGCGCAAATAAAAAAAATCATTTGGCAGAGCCGGTGTTCTGCACTGGCTGCAGGCAGCAGCAGCAGCACTGCAGCCAGCCAGGTGCTAGTCAGTTTGTGTAAAAATGGCACGCACAATATAAATCAATCTTCATTACGACTTTAAAAACATAGCCATTAACATTACATAGGCCTACACACATCTTGCCATAGCGTTAGCAGTTTGTACAATGTTTGTAGCTGTTAGCTAGCTAGCCCTTCACAACAACAGCTAACACCGTAGCTACTAGCTACTGTAGCAGAGGAGGAAATGGGAGTCTGAGAGGCGGGGTGTTTAAAGACAATGATAGGCGTTTATTTAACATCCAAGAAGGCTAACATACAACTGTGTTTTACTAACTCCAACCGGGACTATTATCGCTTTCGCGCTGCTTGTTGATGTTATGAACTGCTCCTAACGTGACCGGAGCTGAAGGTGCCACACGCTAAAATGTCCGTGGGGACCCGGCGCCAACCCATAGATAGTTCCAACTCACCGAATTACGTAATCCACCACAGTTGCACTCAATATTTAAATAATGTTAGTCTAAATAAATGTAGACAGAAACATAATAATTTCAAGCAGAAAACGAATCTTTCCATTAAGAACTGACAATCAGGGAATTTAAACATGGTTGACATTGTTTTTGTGTGTTTATATTAATGAAAGAAAGGAAAGTCTAGTGCTGGCTGAGCATATTGTTTGTTTGCACTAAGTTAATACTTTGACAAATGTAGCCTATATTTTTCAGTCAGTTCGGTCTTTGTGTGCCAAACATTATTTAAGGCTGTAAACACTGTAAACCTTTTATTTTATTTTTAATAAATGAGAAGCATGTTTAGATTTTGAGTGTTACATTTTTTTTAATAAAAATTAACGTATATCGAACTGAAAACCGTGACCCCAAAATCGTGATACGAACCAAACCGTCCATTTTGTGAACCGTCCCACCCCTACTGTTTATCATAAAAATTCAGTGCCCCCGAAATACAAAAAAAAGCCCCCGAAAATCAATTAAGGGGGGCAAAAAAAGCCCTTGAAAAAAAATGTTAATTTCTAACCCTGATGGAGATAATAACTCAGTAGGTACTAACTCTAATGAAACACTCTGGAGATAATAACTCAGTAGGTACTAACTCTAACTCAACACTCTGGAGATAATAACTCAGAAGGTACTAACTCTAACTCATCACTGGAGATAATAACTCAGTAGGTACTAACTCTAACTCAACACTCTGGAGATAATAACTCAGTAGGTACTAACTCTAACTCAACACTCTGGAGATAATAACTCAGTAGGTACTAACTCTAACTCAACACTTTGGAGATAATAACTCAGTAGGTACTAACTCTAACTCAACACACTGGAGATAATAACTCAGTAGGTACTAACTCTAATGAAACACTCTGGAGATAATAACTCAGTAGGTACTAACTCTAATGAAACACTCTGGAGATAATAACTCAGTAGGTACTAACTCTAACTCAACACACTGGAGATAATAACTCAGTAGGTACTAACTCTAATGAAACACTCTGGAGATAATAACTCAGTAGGTACTAACTCTAACTCAACACTCTGGAGATAATAACTCAGTAGGTACTAACTCTAACTCAACACTCTGGAGATAATAACTCAGTAGGTACTAACTCTAATGAAACACTCTGGAGATAATAACTCAGTAGGTACTAACTCTAATGAAACACTCTGGAGATAATAACTCAGTAGGTACTAACTCTAATGAAACAAGTATATTTAACCTGTCCTTGGAACAGGCTGTCATCCCCACCTGTCTGAAGAAGTACACTATTATCCCTGTACCCAAAAAATCCAAGCCTGCTTGCCTCAACAACTACCGCCCTGTAGCTCTCACCTCCATAGCCATGAAGTGCTTTGAGAAGCTAGTAAAGGGCTACATCTGCTCCTCCCTCTCCATCAACCTGGACCCCCTGCAATTTGCATACCGCCCCAACAGGTCCACGGAGGACGCCATAGCCCATGTGCTGCACACAGCAGCATCACACCTGGACAAGAGGCAGGGGAACTATGTGAGAATGCTGTTCATCGACTACAGCTCAGCATTCAATACCATAGTCCCCTCCAAACTCATAGCCAAGCTCAGGGACCTGGGCTTGAACTATGACCTCTGCCAGTGGGTCTTGGACTTCCTGACGGGCAGACCCCAGGTGGTGAGAGCAGGCAACTGCACCTCCTCATCCATCACTCTCAACATAGGGGCCCCCCAGGGCTATGTTCTGAGTCCCCTCCTCTACTCCCTGTACACACATGACTGTGTGGCACAGCGGAGCAACAACACAATCATCAAATTTGCTGACGACACAGTAGTAGTGGGCCTGATCTCTGCAAACGACGAGAGGGCCTACCTGGAGGAGGTCAAGGTTCTAGCGGGATGGTGTCAAGAGAACAGCCTATCCCTGAACATCAGCAAAACAAAGGAGATGATTGTGGACTTTAGGAGGTCGGGGGTCAGGGACTACAGCCCCCTCAGCATCGACGGGGCACCGGTTGAGAGAGTGAACAGTTTTAAGTACCTCGGAGTCCACATATCCGAGGACTTGACATGGACCTCACACATTGACAGTGTTGTGAAGAAGGCACGGCAACGCCTCTACTTCCTCAGACGCGGCCTAAGGAAGTTCCAAGTCAGTCAGAAGATCCTTAAGAACTTCTACTCATGCACAATAAAGAGCATCCTGAAGGGCAATATCACCTCCTGGTTTGGGAATAGCACAGCACAAGACCGTAGCAGACTACAGAGAGTGGCCCGCTCAGCCGAACGCACAATTGGAGGGGGGCTTCCCACTCTCCAGGGCATTTACAACAAGCGGTGCATGGGCAAGGCTAAGAGAATTATCAAAGACTCGAGCCACCCAAACAACTGCCTCTTTGAACTGCTGCGGTCAGGCAAGCGATACCGGAGTCTCATGGCAAGCACAGAAAGACTCAGAAGAAGCTTCTATCCCCAGGCCATCAGGATGCTCAACGAACAATAACACTATGTAACAACCATCAAATGCACTCACAGCACACACATCCACACGCACACACTCACTTTAAACATACAACTCACTGCAGCACCCACTTTAACCACTTTAGTACACCTAAGCACACTTTATATTTATCTGTAAAGAATTTGCACTACAACCCATACTCATTACACCTTACTGTAAATTATATTGTACTGTACCTAAATTGTACCTCATCCCACTTCTGCTTTGCACTGTATAGTATATTGTATGGTAACTCAGTTACTTCTACTCAGGGAACAAAATAACTACACGCCATTCGCCAAATGCGTGTAGATTTACCGTCTGGCGACTAAAAATAATAGTCTGCCCGCCAGCTGGCGTGTAGTTCATATCGATACTCTTATTTTGAAAATCCTGTGCAGGTCTCATTGCCGCCCCAAGCGCAGCTCCAGTCATAATATCTGGGCTCCGGCAGCTAGCAACGTTCAGGTTCATATGATACTCTTATTTTGAAAAACCTAGCAACTCCGCGAGTCATATGATATCCGCCCACTCCGTGTTTCACTTTCTTAAAAACAGAGCAGCAGCGTCAACACAGCAGCGCGCCTACAGACTCAAAATAAGTCTGTGATGTTTTTTTTCTTCTCACAACGAGTCCAATGCAGCTACATGCTTTGCACCGTCGCCATTCCTTTATGCCCACATCGCCCGAAATGAACGTTTATGTACCAATCACTACAACGTTAACGTAAGCTAACAAGCTAATCCTGATGATCAGACGAGGCAGAGCCATAGTGAACAGCACTGAGGAAAGGGAAATGGGGGGGGGGGGGCACTCTCCCCTTCCCTGTGTGTGTGTGTGCGTGCGTTTGGAAAGACGACGGAGTCACTAGTCAGGACTCAGGACAGGAGTATATTATAGTAAACTGAGGATTACTGAGGATGGACAGATAATGTTGATATTCAAATATAAAAAAGTTTCGAGAGGGGTGGAAGTTTGAAGACAGACTACAATATGATGCAGGGGTGGTGAGTTGAAACACAGTGTGTGTGTGTGTGTGTGTCCCGACCCCACTTCTATGTTTCAATAAATTATTTGCATTTAAAACTATTAACGCTGACTCATTCCTTCAGTCCACTAAAAATTATGCTAATATTCCTTATGTTGTTTATGATATTAATTGAAAATAGCATATGAGAGTATTATATGTAATAATAACACATGGCGATATACTAAAAAGCTATTTATAATTTTTGGCTGGTAAAAAATCTGCCCGGCTGGTACTTTTAAAAATCTACCAGCCAAATGGCTGGTAAGTCAAAAAGTTAAGTTTGTTCCCTGTATATATGTATATACTGAACATTTTTGTCTACGTACTTGACTTCTATTTTATACTTGCTATACTTATTTTATTATCTATCTTTGCCTGGCACAGTCTCTGGAGCGAAACAGAAAGAAGCATTTTGTATAAAAGTATTCTGTACTTATTTTTTATTTTTTTTTATTGATCTTTTCCCCCCTCCTTTTTCCTCAGATTTTCTCCCATCCCAATGTTAGTCGTTATGCCAATTCCCAATCCCCTTCCTGGTCGCTGCGCACTTACCCCCCACAGTCGGTCTGGGAGAGTGGAGGCTATCACGTGCTTCCTCCAACACACGTCTAGCCAATCAACCGCTTCTTTTCACCTGGCGAACAGGCGAATCCAGCGTCTCCGGGGTTGGTGACGAACGCAATCTCCGTTACGCCACCTGACCGCCCCAGTATTCTGTACTTCTGTATGACAACTAATAAAGAAACTAGGTACTAACTCTAACTCAACACTCTGGAGATAATAACTCAGTAGGTACTAACTCTAATGAAACACTACTCTGGAGATAATAACTCAGTAGGTACTAACTCTAATGAAACACTACTCTGGAGATAATAACTCAGTAGGTACTAACTCTAATGAAACACACTGGAGATAATAACTCAGTAGTTTCAAGTTTCAAGTTTCTATATTAGTTGTCATACAAAAATACAGAATACTTTTATATAAAATGCTTCTTTCTGTTTTGCTCCAGAGATTGTGCTAGATAAAAATAGATAAGTATAAAATAAGTACAATACGTATAAAATAGAAGTAAAGTACGTAGACAAAAGTGTTCAATATACATAATGCAGAGTAGAAAAATAACTGAGTTACAATACAATATATAGTACAATGCAGAAATGGGATGAGGTACAATTTAGGTACAATTTACAGTAAGGTGTAATGAAGTATGAGTTGTAGTGCAAATTCTTTACCAATAAATATAAAGTGTGTTTAGGTGTCTAAAGTAGGTAAAGTGGGTGCTGCAGTGAGTTGTTTGTTTAAAGTGAGCGTGTGCGTGTGGATGTGTGTGCTGTGTGAGTGTATTTGATGGTTTGTTACATAGTGTTATTGTCATTTAGCATCCTGATGGCCTGGGGATAGAAGCTTAGTAGGTACTAACTCTAATGAAACACACTGGAAATAACTCAGAGTAGGTACTAACTCAAGTGGCATTCCTCTATACTACCACTACAGTAGCTGCCTTATGCAGCAAAGGGACTGGCTGTTAGGAGGAGGACGGCTCAGCCGTTACATGAGTAGCCCTGGGAAAACGCTTCTCCCTCCCTCCCTCTTCCTCTCTCTCTCTCTGTACTCCCCACCCCCAAAGCAAATGCTGCCAAATGGATAAGCGAGACCGGCACAACTCTCCCAGGACGGGGGGACGGGGGGGGGCAGGCATGGACAACACGGGGGGCTGCTATTCGTCGCTCATGGGACAGAGTGAGTGAGTGGGCTATAGGGCGACTATACACTTCAGTTACTAGTTACGCAATTGTAAACAAGGGACGGCAGCGCAGTATAATAATATTAGAGTATATATAACGACAGAGTACAGCAACTTGCAATGGGCCTGGTCTACAAGATACACTATACGACCGGGGTGCCCATGTACATGTCAAAATACTTCCCAAAGGTCAGTGAATACCACAACCACTACACCAGAGGAAGCTCAACAAATCATGTTAAACCCAGATTCGGCTCAAACAAGGGACTAAACACGTTTCGCAATTATGCCACATCAATGTGGAACGCCCTACCCAAAGCTGTAAAGGAATGTGAATCCCTGCCCACATTAAAAACCGCTCTTAAAGAGCACCTACGGGAGGCTGCGATTCGAAACTGGCCACCGTAAATGCCCAAAACCCCCACCACCTCCTAATAGACAGTCTCCTCCCCACCGCATGTATATATTCCCTCCCCGCCGTATGGATATTTCCCTCCCACCCACCCACCCCCTCCTAATGTACAGTCCCCTCCCCATCATATGTATATACTCTGTCAGGATCTAGGGGTAACAGTACTGTATATTTGAATACCGCTTATGTCACAAATGTATCAGTACTAAATACCTATATGTCCCTATGCCATACATGTCATGTATGTTGTGTATGTCATAAATGTCTATATGAATTGAAAATGGGGGACCCTGATGGAAACAAGACAAACGTCTTTCTCAGGTCTGCATCCCCTTAACAATTGTATGTATTGAGCCGTACTGTATTGTACCCATTCTACAATCTGTTAAATAAAGTTTTCATTCATTCATTCATTCATGATGGACTGAAGTCTCCCAGTCCCACCGGGAACATTGTTTTGGATCGTGGCCCCGGAGGAGACGCGGTATACAGTAGTAACAGTGTTGTTGTGAGTCCGAAAAATCACAGTTCCGTTTTTAATCAAGCGACCACACAGGCGTGTGCAGTCAGTGTGAGAGACGTGTTTGCGAAGTTCAGTCATGTACCCGGTGTGTGACACAGAGAGGCGCTCACAGTCCCGCTCGCGGGACGCGCTTATACGCACTGTGCGCGCACACGTGTTCCGAGCGCAAAACAACCAGTGCGCGATCATAATAATAATAATAACACCACATTCAACTTTCTTTTTTTTTCTTTTCTTTTTTACTGCATGCGCTCAATGGAGACTCTTTGTAAACGTGTGTTTTCCTCTTTCTATTTCCCTCCACAATGACTTTAAAAAAAACAATAATAATCTTGAAGTAAATAATAACACTCACCTTATTGGAGCTCGCGGATAACAATAACAGTTGGTGGCTCAACAATGTCGCTCGCCTCGTCTCTCTCTCTCTGCTCAGTCAGGACACGGTGGTCAAATGTCCCCAAGGGGATTAATAAAGTGTCTATCTATTCCCTCGTCTCTCTCTGAGTCAGGAGGACACAGTGGTCAACATGCCCTCCTCTCTCTCTCTCTCTCTCTCTCTCTCTCTCTCTCTCTCTCTCTCTCTCTCTCTCT
>NC_140166.1:140785897-140874602 GCF_963971535.1 Notolepis coatsorum | reverse complement strand
GAACCCGACATGTCGACCTGTTCCTAATACTGTCCCCACTCCCCACTTGACTAGGGTACGTACAGCCTGGCTACTAGTATTATGAGTTAGTGAATGAATGAATGAATGAATGAATGAATGAATTAATTAATTAATTAATGAAAACTTTATTTAACAGATTGCAGAATCGGTACAATACAGTACGGCTCAATACATACAATTGTTAAGGGGATGCAGACCAGAGAAAGACATCAGGGTCCCCCATTTTCAATTCATAGTGTAGTTTGGGGATCCCCAGTGCTGGACAAGACTAAACATATTCAATTTACATTTTACATTCAGTCATTTAGCGTATTATTGTATAGCCAAAGCAACTTACAAGTTGTGTACAACAACAACAACAACAACAACAACAACAACAAGTCAGCAGGAAGGAAGGGTACAACTCTGGCAGCTAAGGGTCATTAAACAAACATTGTTTGTCAAACACTGTTGAACTTGAACGCTATAGTCTTGAGTGCATAGTAGACATACAAGCAGTAGGTAGTAATATAGCATTACAAGCATAGTAGATATATAGACATACAGGCATAGTAGTAATATAGGCATATTAGCATAGTATGTAGTAATATTATTAGCATAGTAGGTAGTAATATAGACATATTAGCATTTGAAATTTGAAATTGATGCAGGACTTGACTGGAAGCCAGAGGAGGTGGATGAGGGTGGGGGTGATGTGGTGCCAGGACTTGGTGCAGGTGAGAACCCTGGCATCAGAATTTTGGACATATTGTAGCCTGTTCAGGGCATTACTGGGTAGCCCTATGAGGACAGAGTTTGCGTAGTCCAGACGTGAGGTGACGAAAGCGTGGATGAGAGTCTCTGCTACGGAGTCGGGGAGAGATGGCCGGAGTCGGGAAATGTTCCTGAGATGGAAAAAGGCTGATTTGGTTATTGTTTTGATGTGGGAATGAAATGAGAGGGTGGATATATAGGCATACTAGCATAGTAGGTAGTAATTATAGGCATACTAGCATAGTAGGTAGTAATTATAGGCATACTAGCATAGTAGGTAGTAATATTAGCATAGTAGGTAGTAATGACATACTAGCATAGTAGGTATAGTAATATAGACATATTAGCATAGTAGGTAGTAATATAGGCATAGGTAATAATTAGGGATGTCCGATATTATCGGCCTACCGATATTATCGGCCGATATTGGCATTAAAATGTTATATCGGAAATGATCTGTATCGGTTTTCAAAAAATCCTTTTTCTTTATTTTTTTTTAACATTTATTTAACCTTTATTTACCCAGGCAAGCAAGTAAGAACAAATTCTTATTTTATTTATTGTCAAAAGTATGCATAATGTTGTGTTAATTCCACAACAAGAGATATGTAATGTTAATTATCTGAAATTATTACGTTTTTTTGGGGGGAAACCCAGCATATATCGGTATCGGTTGATATCGGTATCGGAAATTAAGAGTTGGACAATATCGGTATATCAGATATCGGTAAAAAAGCCAATATCGAACATCCCTAGTAATAATATAGGTGGATCCCTGTGTCCAGTTTAAGAACTCTGTGCTATAGGTGGTAATCAGACGCTTTTAGGAATGACGGTCACATCACAGGTGTTTGAAATCACAGCACCTCATGGGCACATCTCCCTTCAGTATATATAGCATCTCTACGTCACTGAAACAGGATTGGTAAAAATTACATGGATGATGACACTCGTTGTGCAGTTTGCATCATGCCAAATACAACCTGTATTGTAGGTTAACCATTGGCCAGAAGCTTGTTGTGAACTTATGACCCAGTGAAACATGTTTTTTTATTAAAGTAAGTGTGCTTTTTTGTGTTAGATAGTTGCTGTACATTCTGACAGTCATCACTGATATAGAGTGTCTGGTCAGTAACATGGGTCTCCCAGTCCCTCCTGCTCTGCAGTAAACAGCCATCACTGATATAGAGTGTCTGGTCAGTAACATGGGTCTCCCAGTCCCTCCACTCTGCAGTAAACAGCCATCACTGTCTGGTCAGTAACATGGGTCTCTCAGTCCCTCCACTCTGCAGTAAACAGCCATCACTGTCTGGTCAGTAACATGGGTCTCTCAGTCCCTCCACTCTGCAGTAAACAGCCATCACTGATACAGAGTGTCTGGTCAGTAACATGGGTCTCTCAGTCCCTCCACTCTGCAGTAAACAGCCATCACTGATATAGAGTGTCTGGTCAGTAACATGGGTCTCCCAGTCCCTCCGCTCTGCAGTAAACAGCCATCACTGATACAGAGTGTCTGGTCAGTAACATGGGTCTCCCAGTCCCTCCACTCTGCAGTAAACAGCCATCTCTGATATAGAATGTCTGGTCAGTAACATGGGTCTCCCAGTTCCTCCACTCTGCAGTAAACAGCCATCACTGATATAGAGTGTCTGGTCAGTAACATGGGTCTCCCAGTCCTCCACTCTGCAGTAAACAGCCATCACTGATATAGAGTGTCTGGTCAGTAACATGGGTCTCCCAGTCCCTCCACTCTGCAGTAAACAGCCATCACTGATATAGAGTGTCTGGTCAGTAACATGGGTCTCCCAGTCCCTCCGCTCTGCAGTAAACAGCCATCACTGATATAGAGTGTCTGGTCAGTAACATGGGTCTCCCAGTTCCTCCACTCTGCAGTAAACAGCCATCACTGATATAGAGTGTCTGGTCAGTAACATGGGTCTCTCAGTCCCCCCCGCTCTGCAGTAAACAGCCATCACTGATACAGAGTGTCTGGTCAGTAACATGGGTCTCCCAGTCCCTCCACTCTGCAGTAAACAGCCATCTCTGATATAGAATGTCTGGTCAGTAACATGGGTCTCCCAGTTCCTCCACTCTGCAGTAAACAGCCATCACTGATATAGAGTGTCTGGTCAGTAACATGGGTCTCCCAGTCCCTCCACTCTGCAGTAAACAGCCATCACTGATATAGAGTGTCTGGTCAGTAACATGGGTCTCCCAGTCCCTCCACTCTGCAGTAAACAGCCATCACTGATATAGAGTGTCTGGTCAGTAACATGGGTCTCCCAGTCCCTCCTGCTCTGCAGTAAACAGGAAATAAATATTCTGGTATCCCTTCCCACTTTATCCAATCAGGAGAGAGAACCCTAGATATTTGTACTTATTTCAAGAAATCTTGCCAATCTTTTCTTACTGCACTGGTGGATTATTTGACTTTCAAGGAAAACTAGTTATTATTTCTTATTTTATTCAGAAAGTGGGAACAGGATTCCAGGACATTATTTTGTGTTTACTGCAGAGCGGAGGGACTAAGAGACCCATGTTACTGTGAGCAAACACACTATATCAGTGATATAGCTGTTGTAATGTAGAGCTATTATTTTAACGAAGAAAATACCGCTTACAGCACCTTTAAACTTTGGGTCAAGACCCTGTTACTGCTCGGTGGGGTTCCCTCCCGCACGGAAACACACCGCGGCAAAGAGCAGAGACTCCAGAGATAATGTTTCTCTTTTACGTCTCGGGTTGAAATAGTCAAAGATAATAAAAAAATAAAATAAAAAATTTGCATTTATATAAAGCAAATAAAATAAAATAAAATGTATTTGTAAGGCCCGACAACACGCGTTAATGTCCCCATGGGCCGGACACGTCTTCTTTAAACAAGTCAAGAAGAAACATCACAATAAATCAAGAACAAAGACAAAAACACCAGGAAATCCAAAATAAAATCTAAAATAAATAAATTTAATGAATGCAACACTCCCAGACATACCAGACAGGTAAGGAAAAACTCACAAAAAACCTGTTCAAGGGGGGATCTCCCTTCTTAGATGACGGTGATAGTAGTGTTGCAATAGAAACAGGCGAAATAGTTGGTAAGCATGCACTCATATGTGTAATGAAACACAAATAAGTACACAAAATAGCAACTGGGGTACATAAGAACATGTTGAAAGATTGAAAATAGAGCTGATGACGGATCCATTTGACGTATGGGGGCGGTCACATCCTCCCGACCATCACCACGGGACGTCCACCACTCCGGTCATCACCACGAGACATCCACCCACAGGGAGACAGGGAGACTCGGACAGGCGTTAGACAGTTCACGTGTTTAACAGCTTTTATCAAAAGCACTTTACAATTTTTGTTCCTCACATTCACCCACCCACTCACTCACTCACTCACTCACTCACTCACTCACTCACACGCCGACAACCTGCACATCGGGAGCAATTAGGAGTTAAGTGTCTTGCTCAAGGATACTTCCCGGTAGGAGTGGGAATTGAGCCGGGAGCCTTCTGACTACCAGGCGACTGCTCTACCTCCTGAGCCACTGTCGCCCCTCAAAGATCTCCGTACCAACATTCTTGTTAGAGAGAGAAAGTACCACATGTTTATGAATCACACCTATTGCACAATCCAGGTGAAATATCAATGTCCCACAATAACCTCCACTACTGTTGTGGAATCGTCTACTTCACAGGTGTCTGTGTGTGTTTGTGTGTGTTTAAGATAAGATAATATATTCCTTTATTGATCCCCTTCGGGAAATTCAGGCATCATAGCAGCATGGGGGAAGGGGGGGGGGGGTGGGTACAGGTGTCTGTGTGTGTTTGTGTGTGTTTGTGTGTGTGTGTGTGTGTGAGTGTGTGTGTGTGTGTGTGTGTGTGTGTGTGTGTGTGCGTGCGTGCGTGCGTGTGTGTGTGTGTGTGTGTGTGTGTGTGTGTGTGTGTGTGTGTCAGTATCAGCAATTACATTTACATTTAGTCATTTAGCTGACGCTTTTATCCAAAGCGACTTACAAGTTCTGTACGACAAGTCATCAGGAAGGGTACAACTCTATCAGCTGAGTAACAAAGTTCATCAAAGTGTTGAGTGCTACAGTGTAGGTTAGTTTATTAGGACAAGTGCATGACAGTAAGGTTAGTTAGGGTTCGTTTTTTTTTTTTTTTTTTTATTTTTTTTAATTTCAGATAATGGTTGAAGAAGTGAGTCTTTAGTCGACGGCGAACGATTGAACGGGATTCTGCTCTCCTAACTGGGGTGGGTAGTTCATTCCACCATTGTGGGGCAAGGACTGAGAATAGGCGGCTTCTCTTTGATGACCCTCCGGGAGCTTGGATAGGAGTGGGTCTGAGGCGTCCAGAAGATGCAGAGCGTAGGGGTCTTGAGGGTGTGTAGTTAGAGACCATTGACCGGAGGTAGGCGGGAGCGGTTCCCTTTGCCGCACGGTATGCCAGGTCGAGGGCCTTGAAGCGGATACGTGCAGAAATGGGGAGCCAGTGGAGAAGTGGGGTGACATGGGCCGACTTCGGTAGGTTTGAGATCAGGCGAGCCGCTGCGTTCTGAATGAGTTGAAGAGGCTTGGTGGTAGTGGCCGGGAGGCCAGCTAGCAGTGCGTTGGCAGCCGCGCAATTTGGAGAAGACGCTGCTATCTGTATCCATGAGCTGTGTGTTGATTGTCAGGTTCATCATCCATGTGTGTGTGTAACTTTGGTTGCCAATGTCAATTTGGGCACGAATGTATCAGAATAACCCACAATGTACAAGTGCACTGATAATATTTGTGTCCTTTAAACATTGTCTTTATGTGGACATAAATAAAGATTCTAAATGTGTGTGTGTGTTTGTGTGGGCATGAGTGTGGGCATGTGTGTGTGTTTGTGTGGGGGGGCGTGAGTGTGGGCGTGTGTGTGTGTGTATGTTGCAATAGGCCCACTGATGATTACATTCCCCCAAAGCTATGTCAAGACTCTCTGTAAAGACACCGGCAATATCAGGTTATAATGTTCGCAGTCAATCTCTATTTTGAGCGGTCGTCACGCTGTAACGTTCAGAGTGTAAGGAGAGCCGATAAGAGACGAGCGGGGGGTGTTATGTCCAGTAGAGAAAACGTCTGACTGTTCTATCACTACTGTGTCTGAGGGTCCCGCGGGCCAAACTGGTGACAAAGGGTTTCCGGGCCTTTGCAGTGATGGCGCCGACACTGTGGAATAAGCTCCCTCTCAACATCAAGTCTGCCAACACCGTACAGACATTCAAGGCCTTGCTTAAAACCCACCTTTTCGCTCTGGATGATCACTGAGTTACTTTGCTGTTGTGTTGTGTAATAATAATAATAATAATAATAATAATAAATTGGATTTTTATTTTATTTTTTATTATTGATCTTTTTCCCCCTCCATTTTCCTCAGATTTTTCTCCCATCCCAATGTTAGTCGTATGCCAATTCCCAATCCCCTTCCTGGTCGCTGCGCACTTACCCCCCACAGTCAGATCATCTGGGAGAGTGGAGGCTATCACGTGCTTCCTCCGACACACGTCCAGCCAATCAACCGCTTCTTTTCACCTGGCAGCGCGGATCCTCCCTGAGAGGGCGTAGCGTGTGGAAGGATCACACTATCCCACTCAGGTCCCATCCACACTTAGCAGGCGCCCCGACCGAACTGTAGGAGTCACTGTTTACAACGACCCGGACCCACCCCGCCAGCTTCTCCCACCCTCTAATACAGCCAATTGTATTAGTGTGAACGGCCAGCCAAGCTGGTGACAACCCCGGAGCTGTGAGCTGGATTCGAACAGGCGAATCCAGCTCACAGCTCCGGGGTTGGTTACGAACGCAATCTCCGCTACGCCACCTAACCGCCCCTTAATAAATTAGATTTTAAGAGAGAAGCGCCTTTCTCAGACTCAAGGACACTGTACAAGGAAAGGGTGGAAAAATAAAATGTTTGAAAAAATAAAAGATAAACAAAATAAAATTATGAATATAGTGTATAGTAACAACAGGAAAAAAACAAATAAGATAAAAGAGATTAAAAAAAGGAAGCAAGGTGCTGTCCAATTGGATGAAGTGGTTGAAATTAACAAACAAAACAAACAAACAACAAAACAAAACAACGGGATCTGTGGCTTAAAAGAAAAGAGTCAGGGGTGGGCTACTTGGGAGCAGGGCCGTGTTGCGTGAAGGCAAGTGTGAACAGGTGGGTTTTTAGCTTGGTTTTGAAGAGGTTGATGGTGTCAGAGCCTCAGATGGAGGGGGAGAGGGAGTTCCATAGTCTGGGGGCAGCTACAGCGAAAGCTCGGTCTCCCAGTGTGGAACGCCTGGTGCGGGGGATGGTGAGGAGGTCGGAGTTGGAGGAGCGGAGGCCTCATGCTGGAGTGAAGGGGTGGAGTAGGTTGGTCAGGTAGGAAGGGGCCAACCCGTGCAGGGATTTGTAGGTGAGGAGGAGGATCTTGTAGGGGATTCGGTAGTTGATGGGGAGCCAGTGGAGTTTTTGCAGGGTGGGGGTGATGTGCTGCCAGGGTTTGGTGCGCGTGAGGACCCTCGCAGCAGAGTTTTGTAAGCGATACAGAACCTTCTTGGAAGCACCAAGAAGGATTCCATTACAGTAGTCGAGGTGGGAAGTGATGAAGGCGTGAATGAGTGTTTCCGCTGAGGTGTCGGAGAGTGAGGGGTGGAGGCGGGAAATGGTTCTGAGGTGGAAGAAGGCGGATCTGGTGACAGACTTGACGTGAGGGTGAAATGAGAGGGTTGAGTCCAGTATTATGCCCAGGTTCCTTACCTCTGTGGAGGGGCAGATGGAGTAACCATCCACGGAGAGAACAAGGTGGTCGATCTTTTGGAGGAGGGCTGGGGAGGCTACAACTATTAATTTGGTCTTCTTGCTGTTGAGTTGAAGGAAGTTGGTGGTCATCCATGTTTTTATGTCCTGGAGGCAGGCAGTGAGGGAGGGGGGAGGAAGGGGAGGAAAGGAGAGGAGAGGAGGAGCGGAGAGGAGAGGAGAAGAGAGGAGAGGAGAGGAGGGGAGGCGAGAGGAGAGGAGGGAAGAGGAGGGGAGAGGAGAGAAGGGGAGAGGAGAGGAGAGGAGGGGAGAGGAGAGGAGAGGAGAGGAGAGGAGAGGAGAG
This sequence comes from Notolepis coatsorum, assembly GCF_963971535.1. Lineage (NCBI taxonomy): Eukaryota > Metazoa > Chordata > Actinopteri > Aulopiformes > Paralepididae > Notolepis > Notolepis coatsorum. The sequence continues at coordinate 140,866,697 of NC_140166.1, read as the reverse complement.
GAGAGGAGAGGAGAGGAGAGGAGAGGAGAGGAGAGGAGAGGAGAGGATGGTCACTGAGGGGAGAGGAGATGAGAGGAGAGGAGAGGAGAGGAGGGGAGGGGAGGGAAGACGAGAGGAGGGGAGGGGAGAGGAGAGGAGAGGAGAGGAGAGGAGAGGAGAGGAGAGGAGAGGAGAGGAGAGGAGAGGAGAGGAGAGGAGAGGAGAGGAGAGGAGAGGAGAGGAGAGGAGAGGAGGTCTGCGTTTGACTGCACAGACTGGAATGTGTTCCGCGACACAGATAACATTAATGTCTACATGGAAACAGTGCTGGACTATGTTTGTACTATGGTGGAAGAAACAATCCCCACTACCAAAATGAGAGTTTACCCAAATCAAAAACCCTGGGTAGACAAATCCGTCCGTGAAGCTCTGAGAGAGCGCACCAAAGCATACAACGATGGCCTAGTGGCAGGCAACATGAATGACCACAAGGTGGCGCGATACAACGTAAGGAGGACAGTGTCAGAGGCCAAATGGCGCTACAGGGATAAAATTGAACTCCAGTTTGAACAAGCTGACTCTAGAGCTATGTGGCAGGGGCTCAAAACGATGACAGACTACAAAGGCGCCTCCCTCAAACTGAACAGTGACATCTCCTTAGCAAATTACCTCAATACCTTCTATGCGAGGTTTGATGCTGGTAATAACAACACCAGCTCACAAGCCACGGCAATGGGGGGGGGGGGGTCGGCTGCTGATGGAGGCACAGTGTTCAGGGTAACAGAGCATGAGGTGAGGCGGACCTTTAAAAAAGTGAATATCAGGAAGGCAGCAGGTCCGGACGGCATCCCCGGCCGCGTCCTAAAAGTCTGTGCCGACCAACTGGCCCCAGTATTCACTGACATATTTAACCTGTCCTTAGAACAGGCTGTCATCCCCACCTGCCTGAAGAAGTCCACTATTATCCCTGTACCCAAAAAATCCAAGCCTGCTTGCCTCAACGACTACCGCCCTGTAGCTCTCACCTCCATAGCCATGAAGTGCTTTGAGAAGCTAGTAAAGGGCTACATCTGCTCCTCCCTCCCCATCAACATGGACCCCCTGCAATTTGCATACCGCCCCAACAGGTCCACGGAGGACGCCATAGCCCATGTGCTGCACACAGCAGCATCACACCTGGACAAGAGGCAGGGGAACTATGTGAGAATGCTATTCATCGACTACAGCTCGGCATTCAATACCATAGTCCCCTCCATACTCATAGCCAAGCTCAGGGACCTGGGCTTGAACTATGACCTCTGCCAGTGGGTCTTGGACTTCCTGACTGGCAGACCCCAGGTGGTGAGAGCAGGCAACTGCACCTCCTCATCCATCACCCTCAACATAGGGGCCCCCCAGGGCTGTGTTCTGAGTCCCCTCCTCTACTCCCTGTACACACACGACTGTGTGGCTCAGCGGAGTAGCAATACAATCATCAAATTTGCTGACGACACAGTGGTGGTGAGCCTGATCTCTGCCAACGACGAGAGGGCCTACCTGGAAGAGGTCAAGGTCCTGGCGGGATGGTGCCAGGAAAACAGCCTCTCCCTGAACGTCAGCAAAACAAAGGAGATGATTGTGGACTTCAGGAGGTCGGGGGTCAAGGACTACAGCCCCCTCAGCATCGACGGGGCACCGGTTGAGAGAGTCAACAGCTTTAAGTACCTCGGAGCCTACATATCCGAGGATTTGACATGGACCACACACATTGACAGTGTTGTGAAGAAGGCACGACAACGCCTCTACTTCCTCAGGCGCCTAAGGAAGTTCCAAGTCAGTCAGAAGATCCTTAAGAACTTCTACTCATGTACAATAGAGAGCATCTTGACCGGCAACATCACCTCCTGGTTTGGGAATAGCACTGCACAAGACCGAAGCAGACTACAAAGAGTGACACGTTCAGCCGAACGCACAATTGGAGGGGGGCTCCCCACCCTCCAGAACATTTACAACAAGCGTTGCAAGGGCAAGGCGAAGAGAATCATTAAAGACTCCAGTCACCCGAACAACTGCCTCTTTGAACTGCTGCGGTCAGGCAAGCGATACCGGAGTCTCAAGGCGAGCACAGAAAGACTCAGAAGAAGCTTCTATCCCCAGGCCATCAGGCTGCTAAACGAACAATGAATGAACACTACACAACAACAACCACCAAACGCACATAGCACACACATCCACACGCACACACTCACTTTAAACAAACACACTGTAGCACCCACTCCACACACTTTATAGCACACACCCACTTTAAACAAACACACTGTAGCACCCACTCCCCACACTTTATATTTATTGATGAAGGATTGCACTACAACTCGTACACCTTACTGTAAATTGTACCTAAATTGTACCTCATCCCATTTCTGCTTTGCACTATATAGTACTGTACATTAGTACACTGCATAGTATTGTATATTATATGGTAACTCAGAACATTGTACATATGTCTATACCGAACACTGTGACCTCATTTTCTTCTTCTAAAATTACATGCTATACTATGTTATTTGATACTATCTTGTCTAGCACAGTCTCTGGAGCGTAACAGTAAGAAGCATTTTGTATGAAAGTATTCTGTACTTCTGTATGACAACTATTAAAGAAACTTGAACTTGAACTTGAACTTGAACTTGAGGGGAGAGTAGAGGAGGGGAGGGGAGGGAAGACGAGAGGAGGGGAGGGGAGAGGAGAGGAGAGGAGAGGAGAGGAGAGGAGATGAGAGGAGAGGAGAGGAGAGGATGGTCACTGAGGGGAGAGGAGAGGAGAGGAGAGGAGAGGAGAGGAGAGGAGAGGAGAGGAGAGGAGAGGAGAGGAGAGGAGAGGAGAGGAGAGGAGGGGGAGGGGAGGGAAGAGGAGAGGAGGGGAGAGGAGAGGAGATGAGAGGAGAGGAGAGGAGAGGAGAGGAGAGGAGAGGAGAGGAAAGGAGAGGAGAGGAGAGGAGGGGAGAGGATGGACACTGAGGGGAGAGGAGGGGAGAGGAGAGGAGAGGAGAGGAGAGGAGGGGAGGGAAGAGGAGAGGAGGGGAGAGGAGAGGAGAGGAGATGAGGTGAGAGGAGAGGAGAGGAGAGGAGAGGAGAGGAGAGGAGAGGAGAGGGGAGAGGAGGGGAGAGGATGGTCACTAAGGGGAGAGGAGAGGAGAGGAGAGGAGAGGAGAGGAGAGGAGAGGAGAGGAGAGGAGAGGAGAGGAGAGGAGGGGAGAGGATGGTCATTGAGGGGAGAGGAGAGGAGAGGAGAGGATGGTCATTGAGGGAGAGGAGAGGAGAGGAGAGGAGAGGAGGGGGGAGGAGGGGAGAGGATGTGACACTGAGGGGAGAGGAGGGGAGAGGAGAGGAAAGGATGGTCACTGAGGGGAGAGGAGAGGAGAGGAGAGGAGAGGAGAGGAGAGGAGAGGAGGGGAGAGGAGGGGAGAGGAGAGGAGAGGAGAGGAGAGGAGAGGAGAGGAGAGGAGAGGAGGAGAGAGGAGAGGAGAGGAGAGGAGGAGAGAGGAGAGGAGGGGAGAGGAGAGGAGAGAAGGGTCACTGAGAGGAGAGGAGAGGAGAGGAGAGGAGAGGAGAGGAGAGGAGAAGAGAAGAGAGGAGGGGAGGCGAGAGGAGGGAAGATGAGGGGAGAGGAGAGAAGGGGAGAGGAGAGGAGATGAGAGGAGGGGATGGTCACTGAGGGAAGAGGAGAGGAGAGGAGAGGAGAGGAGAGGAGAGGAGAGGAGAGGAGAGGAGAGGAGAGGAGAGGAGGGGAGAGGATGGACACTGAGGGGAGAGGAGAGGAGAGGAGAGGAGAGGAGAGGAGAGGAGAGGAGAGGAGAGGAGAGGAGAGGAGAGGAGAGGAGAGGAGGGGAGGGGAGGGAAGAGAGAGGAGAGGAGGGGAGAGGAGAGGAGAGGAGGGGAGAGGAGGGGAGAGGAGAGGAGAGAGGAGGGGAGGGGAGAGGATGGTCACTGAGGGGAGAGGAGAGGAGAGGAGAGGAGAGGAGAGGAGAGGAGAGGAGGGGAGAGGAGAGGAGAGGAGGGGAGAGGAGGGGGGAGGAGGGGAGAGGATGTGACACTGAGGGGAGAGGAGGGGAGAGGAGAGGAGAGGAGAGGAGAGGAGAGGAGAGGAGAGGAGAGGAGAGGAGAGGAGAGGAGAGGAGAGGAGAGGAGAGGAGGGGAGAGGATGGACACTGAGGGGAGAGGAGGGGAGAGGAGAGGAGAGGAGGGGAGGGAAGAGGAGAGGAGGGGAGAGGAGAGGAGAGGAGAGGAGAGGAGAGGAGGTGAGAGGAGGGAGAGGAGGAGAGGAGAGGAGAGGAGAGGAGAGGAGAGGAGGAGGAGAGGAGAGGAGAGGAGAGGAGAGGAGAGAGGAGAGGGGAGAGGAGAGGAGGGAGAGGATGGTCACTAAGGGGAGGAGAGGAGAGGAGAGGAGGAGAGGAGAGGAGAGGAGAGGAGAGGAGAGGAGAGGAGAGGAGAGGAGAGGGAGAGGAGGGGAGAGGAGAGGAGAGGAGGGGAGAGTATGGTCATTGAGGGGAGAGGAGAGGAGAGGATGGTCATTGAGGGGAGAGGAGAGGATAGGAGAGGAGAGGAGAGGAGAGGAGAGGAGAGAGAGAGAGGAGAGGAGAGGAGAGGAGAGGAGGGGGAGGAGGGAGAGGATTGACACTGAGGGAGAGGAGGGGAGAGGAGAGGAAAGGATGGTCACTGAGGGGAGGTAGGAGAGGAGAGGAGAGGAGGGGAGAGGAGAGGAGAGGAGAGGAGAGGAGAGGAGAGGAGAGGAGAGGAGAGGAGAGGAGAGGAGAGGAGAGGAGAGGAGAGGAGGAGAGGAGAGGAGGGGAGAGGAGGGAGGAGAGAAGGGTCACTGAGAGGAGAGAGGAGAGGAGAGGAGAGGAGAGGAGAGGAGAGGAGGGGAGGAGAGGATAGGAGAGGAGGAAGAGGGGAGGAGGGGGAGGAGGGGAGAGGAGAGGAGAGGAGAGGAGAGGAGAGGAGAGGAGAGGAGAGGAGAGGAGAGGAGAGGAGAGGAGAGGGGAGGAGAGGAGAGGAGAGGAGAGGAGGAGAGAGGAGAGGAGGGAGGAGAGATGAGGGGAGAGAAGAGGAGGAGAGAGGAGAGGAGGGGAGAGGAGGGGAGAGGAGGGAGGGAGAGGATAGGGGGAGAGGGAGAGGAGGAGGAGAGGAGAGGAGAGGAGAGGAAGAAGGAGAGGAGAGGAGAGGAGAGGAGGAGAGGAGAGGAGAGGAGAGGAGAGGAGAGGAGAAGGGTGGGAGAGGAGGGAAGAGGAGGGGAGAGGAGAGAAGGGAGAGGAGAGGGAGGAGAGGAGAGGAGAGGAGAGGAGAGGGAGGAGAGGGAGAGGAGAGGGAGGAGAGGAGAGGAGAGGAGAGGAGAGGAGAGGAGAGGAGGGGAGAGGAGAGGAGAGGAGGGGGGAGGAGGGAGAGGATGTGCACTGAGGGGAGAGGAGGGGAGAGGGAGGAAAGGAGGGAGAGGAGGGGAGAGGATGTGACACTGAGGGGAGGGAGGAGAGAGGAGAGGAGAGGAGAGGAGAGGAGAGGAGAGGAGAGGAGAGGAGAGGAGAGGAGAGGAGAGGAGAGGAGAGGAGAGGAGAGGAGAGGAGAGGGGAGGAGAGGAGAGGAGAGGAGGGGGGAGGAGGGGAGAGGATGTGACACTGAGGGGAGAGGAGAGGAGAGGAGAGGAGAGAGGGAGAGGAGAGGAGAGGAGAGGAGAGGAGAGGAGGGGGAGAGGAGGGGAGAGGAGAGAGGAGAGAGAGGAGAGGGAGAGGAGGGGATGGTCCTGAGGGAAGAGGAGAGGAGAGGAGAGGAGAGGAGAGGAGAGGAGAGGAGAGGAGAGGAGGGGGGAGAGGATGTGACACTGAGGGAGAGGAGGGGAGAGGAGAGGAGAGGAGAGGAGAGGAGAGGAGAGGAGAGGAGAGGAGAGGAGGAGGGGAGAGGAGAGGAGGAGAGAGGAGAGGAGAGGAGGAGAGAGGAGAGGAGGGAGAGAAGAGGAGGAGAGAGGAGGAGGGAGAGGAGAGGAGAGGAGAGGAGAGGAGAGGATAGGGGAGGAGAGGAGAGGAGAGGAGAGGAGAGGGAGAGGAGAGGAGAGGAGAGGAGAGGAGAGGAGAGGAGAAGAGAAGAGGGGAGGCGAGAGGAGGGAAGAGGAGGGGAGAGGAGGGAGGGAGAGGAGAGGGGAGGAGAGGAGAGGAGAGGGGAGGAGAGGAGGGAGAGGAGAGGAGAGGAGAGGAGAGGAGAGGAGAGGAGAGGAGAGGAGAGGAGAGGAGAGGAGAGGAGAGGAGAGGAGAGGAGGGGGGAGGAGGGGAGAGGATGTGACACTGAGGGGAGAGGAGGGGAGAGGAGAGGAAAGGAGGGGAGAGGCGGGGAGAGGATGGTCACTGAGGGGAGAGGAGGGTCACTGAGAGGAGGGGAGAGGAGAGGAGAGGAGAGGAGAGGAGAGGAGAGGAGAGGGAGAGGAGAGGAGAGGAGAGGAGAGGAGAGGAGAGGAGAGGAGAGGAGAGGAGAGGAGAGAGGAGAGGGAGGGGAGGGGAGAGGAGGGGAGAGGATGGTCACTGAGGGGAGAGGAGAGGAGAGGAGAGGAGAGGAGAGGAGAGGAGAGGAGAGGAGAGGAGAGGAGAGGAGAGGAGAGGAGAGGAGGGTCACTGAGAGGAGAGGAGGGGAGAGGAGAGGAGAGGAGAGGAGAGGAGAGGAGAGGAGAGGAGAGGAGAGGAGGAGAGGAGAGGAGAAGGAGGGTCACAGAGGATGACCAGCTGACACCTGATCTCACACCCGGCGGCGTGTTGCTTCTTCCCAATCCAACAGTGCAAAAATGCGGAAGCATTCGTCACCGCACGCCACTACGGTAAAGCGCCTTTCTTTTCAGGCCCGCTTAGACAAATGCTATGGCATTTCCGCGTACATTGCAACGAATCACTTGAAACCTCGGCTGGCTGTCTATTGCCATTCTCTAAGTCAAACTCTAACCTTAACCAGCTCCTTAACAGCGCCTAAACTTAACCCTTCTAACCTTAAGCAACTCCGAAACAATGCCTAACCTTAACCAACTCCGAAACAATGCCTAAACTTAACCGGCGAAATGAACGCACGTTAAAAAATATTGCCATTATCTAAGTCAAACTCTAACCTTAACCAGCTCCTTAACAGCGCCTAAACTTAACCCTTCTAACCTTAAGCAACTCCGAAACAATGCCTAACCTTAACCAACTCCGAAACAATGCCTAAACTTAACCGGCGAAATGAAACGGCGAAAGAATGCCGAATGCATGTTAAAAAAATAAAAAGAAAAAGAAATTAAAGGGAATCGAACTCACCAGCAACGAGCCGTAGGATCCACAGCCATGCAGTCTTGCCAATTGAGCTATATTTCTGGATACTGAATAAGGGGCGGTTACTGGGATATAATGAGCTCCGCTCGTGTCGAACCAAGGCGGGATCTCATGCGCATGCGCGGGCACCTCGCGAGCACGCCGCCGCCGGTGCACGCACCTGGGCGCTGGGCGAAGGAAAATGAAAGGCGCATTACCGCACGCCACTACGGTACCTGCGGTGACGAATGCGGAAGCATTTTTGCACTGTTGGATTGGGAAGAAGCAACAGGCCACCCGGCGACCTGCTCCACCTCTGCATCAGGCTCCACCTCTGCATCAGGCTCCACCTCTGCATCAGGCTCCACCTCTGCACCAGGCTCCAGCAGCGATCCTGCCTGAGCAGTCAGGTGCGATTCAGGAGGAAAGAATCACTGAACCACAGAATGAACCTGTAGGATTAACCCACTGAGACCCTTCAGCTTGCATGACAACGAACCCAGGATGCTCACTTGGGAGGCAAGTCCCTACCTCAAGACTAACCCTAACCTTAACCTTAACCACACTGTTACCTTAAACTAACCCTAACCCTAACCTTAACCACACTGTCTGTAGTGTGGTAGTGAAAGGGTTAACCTTCTGTAGTGTGGTAGTGAAAGGGTTAACCTTCTGTAGTGTGGTAGTGAAAGGTTAACCGTCTGTAGTGTGGTAGTGAAAGGTTAACCGTCTGTAGTGTGTTAGTGAAAGGGTTAACATTCTAGTAGTGTAGAGCGGTCAGGTGGCGTAGCGGAGATTGCGCTCATCACCAACGCAGGAGACGCTGGGTTTGAGCCCAGCTCTCGGCGTTGCTACCAGCTTGGCTGGCCGTTCATACTAATACAATTGGCAGTATTAGGGGGTGGGAAAGGTGGCGGGTGGGAATCTGGCGTTGTGGACAGCGACGCCTACAGGTCAGGTCTCGGCGCTTGCTAAGCGGGGGGAGGTTTTGGTGGAGATAGCGTGCCCTGCCACGTGTTACACTTCACCAATGAGAGTCCTCGCTGCCAAGTGAAAAGAGCGTCAATGGCTTGACGGCGCACGTCTCGGAGGAAGCGTGCGTTCGACATCAGGACACCCTTGTACCGACTCGTGGGAGAACATGCGTACAACAACTAGGTAGGGGAGGGGGGGCATTGGCACAACGACTAATTGGGACGGGGAGAAAATCAGAGAAAAATAGGAGAAAGAGAAGGCAAAAAAAAATAAAAGAAAACATTCTGGTAGTGTGGTAGTGAAAGGGTTAACCTCCTGTAGTGTGGTAGTGAAAGGGTTAACCATTTGGTAGTGTGGTAGTGAAAGGTTAACCTTCTGTAGTGTGGTAGTGAAATGTTTTCTGTAGTGTGGTAGTGAAAGGTTAACTGTCTGTAGTGTGGTAGTGAAAGGTTACCCGTCTGTAGTGTGGTAGTGAAAAGGTTAACCTTCTGTAGTGTGGTAGTGAAAGGGTTAACCTTCTATAGTGTGGTATTGAAAGGGTTAACGTACGGTTATGTATATAACAGGGTTCGAAATTAACGGGGGCTTGGGGCATAATGCCCTTGAAAATGGATAAAATGCCCTCGAAAATCAGTTAAGGGGGGCACTTAATGCCCCCGACAGTTTACTAATTATATATATATATATTTATCCGGTAATGGAGCGTCTGTGTATCGTATACGGTTCAGATGACGCGCAAATAAAAAAAATCATTTGGCGGAGCCGGTGTTCTGCACTGGCTGCAGCAGCAGCCAGGTGCTAGTCAGTTTGTGTAAAAATGGCACGCACAATATAAATCAATCTTCATTACGACTTTAAAAACATAGCCATTAACATTACATAGGCCTACACACATCTTGCCATAGCGTTAGCAGTTTGTACAATGTTTGTAGCTGTTAGCTAGCTAGCCCTTCACAACAACAGCTAACACCGTAGCTACTAGCTACTGTAGCAGAGGAGGAAATGGGAGTCTGAGAGGCGGGGTGTTTAAAGACAATGATAGGCGTTTATTCAACATCCAAGAAGGCTAACATACAACTGTGTTTTACTAACTCCAACCGGGACTATTGCCGCTTTCGCGCTGCTTGTTGACGTTATGAACTGCTCCTAACGTGACCGGAGCTGAAGGTGGCGGTGCCACACGCTAAAATGTCCGTGGGGACCCGGCGCCAACCCATAGATAGTTCCAACTCACCGAATTACGTAATCCACCACAGTTGCACTCAATATTTAAATAATGTTAGTCTAAATATATGTAGACAGAAACATAATAATTTCAAGCAGAAAACGAATCTTTCCATTAAGAACTGACAAGCAGGGAATTTAAACATGGTTGACATTGTTTTTGTGTGTTTATATTAATTAAAGAAAGGAAAGTCTAGTGCTGGCTGAGCATATTGTTTGTTTGCACTAAATTAATACTTTGACAAATGTAGCCTATATTTTTCAGTCAGTTCGGTCTTTGTGTGCCAAACATTATTTAAGGCTGTAAACACTGTAAACCTTTTATTTTATTTTTAATAAATGAGAAACATGTTTAGATTTGAGTGTTATAGAAAAAGAAAGCAATACGCTTGGACCAGCACTCACAGATTTTGGTATATTTAATTGCAGCCTGAAACAAACATGTTTCGGAACGATTATGTTCCGAAACATGTTTGTTTCAGGCTGCCATTAAATATACCAAAATCTGTGAGTGCTGGTCCAAGCGTATTGCTTTCTTTTTCTATTATACTCGACGGGATTTCAGCACCCAGTGTTATAATTTGTGAGCGCAGTCTATCTTGACTTTTAGATTTGAGTGTTAAATTTTTTTTAATAAAAATTAACGTATATCGAACTGAAAACCGTGACCCCAAATTCGTGATATGAACCAAACCTTCCATTTTGTGAACCGTCCCACCCCTACCGTTTATCATAAAAATGCAGTGCCCCCGAAATACAAAAAAAAGCCCCCGAAAATCAATTAAGGGGGGCAAAAAAAGCCCTTGAAAAAAAATGTTAATTTCTAACCCTGGTATATAACCATAGTTATATGAGCATAGTGATGCTCTGCGTCTACTGCAATACTCTTCCATATCAGTATTAGCACTGAATACATTTTCACATGCACCTTTACATACCTCATCTGTCTGGCCACACCCCCATCCGCTCCTCTACATAAGCAGGGGTGCGGCCATACTAACAGCTCCTTCCCAAGTCTTTCACCACAAAGGCAAGACCACGGGGTCCTCAGTGAGTCCGACGCAGAGAGTCACTATGCTCATATAACTATGGTTATATACATAACCGTACGTTATATTATCGCATAGCTCCGCTCTGCGTCTACTGCAATACAGGAGCTGAGCAGAGCGGAAGCTCGACAAATGTACCCGCTGAGGCCCCCCACAACCATCAGAACCGGGGAGGACCCGAGCCCCCGGACCCCCCTAGCGGAGGACGGGAGAGTATCGGATCCGACTGTGCGAAGAGGAGTTTAGCAACTCAAACGCACAGGGTGAGCAGACCGTGGGACTCACTCACGACTACACAAACGCGCAACCCACATGCCACTAGGGAATGAACAGAAAGGAACAAAACCCCCGTTACAACCCCTAATATCACGGGGTCAAGAGCAAACGCCCAACCCCTTGGCAAGGCCGTAGCAGCGGAGCGCGAAGGAGGACCCAGACCCAGGAAGTGACTGGACCCCCCCGGAAAAGGGGGCCTGGAGAGGCCAATGACGCCGCAGCATCGAGACCCCACCAGGCGGTCACTAGTGACACCACCCCCCACATCGCCAGCGTATTCGGACAGCGTATTATAGAGGGCGCCACCCAGACGGTCCCTTTCATACCGCGCCCGGTGGCCCACCCCAAGGGCGTGAGACCCCTCTACCAATGCTTTGATCTATTCTGTTAACATCCCCCAGATATGAACGAGAATTTGTCGAGACAAGCCTAGTACACTGGCGCTCGGAAGAGACAAACTCCATCCCAGTTGCCCCATAAAAACGCTGTTTCAATGATGAGCAACCAAGGCGCGCAAGCCCATGCGTGGTTCTTATCAGAAGCACCCAGGGCCAGCACTATGTACACGTCGAGACCCAAAACATATCAATGGACATTCTAATAAGAACCCAGATACTGTTCCTCCAAGCCGCCTGGGAGAACGAGAAGAAGCAGATTTTTTCACAGAAAAAAATACGGACAAACAACACCCGTCAACCATGCTCCATAAAAGAGGGGACGGGGAGCGACGTACCCTATGACGGGGGGAAACCCATGACTCAACAGGCCATTACAGGCGAGGAGTCAGGGAACTCCCTAAACAATACCCCGTCAACCTGCTCCATAATGGAGGGGACGGGGAACCCCCAGAGAGACTTCCCACGTGAGCAATAAAAATGAAAAGACATATTGCAACATTGAGCTATGTAACAATTGGACTAGGACTCTCAGAGGAGGAGGCTCTGAAACTCTGAGGCGGCTCCCTCACTGAGAGGGAGGCTCTGAACTCACCGAGGAGGCTCTGAAACTCCCTGAGGAGGAGGCTCTGACCCAATATACACACTACTAGTAGGGAGCAGAGCAGAAGAACAAATCGTCTCTACTGCGTTGCATCACCCACCAAGCTCAATACACATACAACAGAGCAGAACTTCTTTTTAAGTTCTACTCACCTTGACAATCTGAGGAGGAGGCTCTGAAACTCTGAGGAGGCTCCCTCACTGAGAGGGAGGGTCTGAACTCACAGGAGGCTCTGAAACTCCCTGAGGAGGAGGCTCTGAAACTCCCTGTAACAGAGGTCCACAACATGGAGCCTGAATAACTCACGGAAGTCTAACCAATAGAAACACGCCCAGTGACGTACTCTATGGCGGGGGGAATTCCGTGGCCCACCGCCCAATATGGCGTGGGACCAGGAAACTCCCCCCCCCCTCCCTACCCTGTGACGCGCTGATCCAGCAACGTGACAGGAAGCCTGAAGGACAGGAGGTTTTGACCCCTGACCAATCAGAAAAAGGGGAGGAAGGTTTTACCAGTTCACCCCCTCATAAATTGGAGTTCCTTGCCTTAAAATGGTCGGTAACTGAGAAGTTCCAGGATTACCTCTACGGAAGACCATTTCTCGCTGTCACTGATAGCAACCCACTGACATATGTCCTTACCACTGCTAAGCTTGATGCCGCAAGCTACAGATGGTTATATGATCTATCAACCTTCGATTTCCAGCTGCAATACAGAGCTGGAAAACAGAATCAAGATGCTGATGGGCTGTCCAGACGACCACACAGCAGACCAGCTGATGACCCAATATCGAGAAAAGAGATGGAAAGAATACAACAGTTTGCGAAAAGACACCTCCCTGAACCAGAGCATGCAAACATGAGTGAAGACATCATTAGAGCCATCTGCGAAAGACACTTAGTTCGCGAAGTGATCGACAACGGTTCTAAAGAGACACCATCCAGCATTGCATCGGTGGTATCACTTGCCCTCCACCCAAGTGCAATCCCAGACAGCTTCCAAGGAGAAGATCAGCTGGGTGGCCTACCCGTCGTTCCGCTGATAACTCCAGTCGAAATGAGAGAAAAGCAAAGAGCCGACACCTGTATCCGTCAAGTACTACAGCTTGTGGGGTCAGGGGAGAAACCTCCACCGACACTCAGAAAGGAAATCCCCAAACTTTACCTTCTTCTAAGAGAGTGGAACCGGTTAGAAGTATTGGACGGAGTCCTGTACCGGAAGAGACAAGAAGGCGCACAGACCCATCATCAACTTGTGCTGCCTGAAAATCTGAGACCTATGGTCTTAAAGAGCCTTCACGATGACATGGGCCACATGGGCGTGGACCGAACCCTAGACCTCGTCCGAAAGCGATTCTATTGGCCCAAAATGTCAGCTGAAGTAGAAACAAAGATCAGGACCTGCAACCGATGTGTACGGCGTAAAGTTCCACAAGAGAAAGCTGCCCCGTTGGTGAATATCACAGCCACACGACCACTCGAGTTGCTGTGCATGGACTTTCTCAGCTTGGAACCAGACTCCAGTAACACAAAAGACATCTTGGTCATTACGGACCACTTTATGAAATACGCAATAGCGATCCCTACCACAAATCAAAAAGCGCGGACAGTCGCTAAATGCCTATGGGACCACTTTATTGTCCACTATGGTATCCCGGAGAAACTCCACAGCGACCAAGGTGCGGATTTCCAGAGAGCTGTGTGAGCTAGCCGGCATCAAAAAGATACAAACTACCCCGTACCATCCAAGGGGAAACCCAGTTGAACGCTTCAACAGGACCCTGCTTAATATGCTGGGCACCCTGGAGAATCAGAAGAAAAGCCATTGGCGAGACTACGTCAAACCTCTAGTACACGCCTACAACTGTACTAAGAACGACACTACTGGATTCACCCCGTATGAGCTGATGTTCGGGCGACAGCCAAGGTTGCCTGTGGACATAGCCTTCAACGTACCTGTCAACTACCAGCCAGGCTCACACTCACAGTACGTCCGCAGTCTGAGATCCCACCTTGAAGCAAGTTACAGAGTAGCTACAGAAAATGCAAAGAAGACGGCGGACCGTAACAAAGCAAGATTCGACAAACGAGTTGTTGAGTCTACCCTGCAGGAAGGTGACAGGGTTCTCGTCAGAAACGTCCGCATCAGAGGCAAGCACAAGCTAGCAGACCGGTGGGAAGCAGATATCTACATTGTAGTGAAACAAACTGGAAATGTCCCAGTCTATGTAGTGAGACCTGAAACCAGAGATGGTCCACTACGAACGCTCCACCGATACCTACTGCTACCTTGCGGATTCCTTCCTACTACCCCTGAGGAAGATGGACCTACTGTAAAAGACAAACCTAAGCGACCAAGAACTCGACAGAGCCCAAGAGAAGAAAGCTCGAATGAATCAGAGGGAGAAGACCCAGATGATGACTATCTTGATCTCACTTATCACTATGACCATGGAGGTCTAGTGGTGGAAACACAACCCTTTCCAGTGCCCACTGTCGAGCAAGACCCCTCCGACGCAGTCATTCTTCCTGAGGGAGCTCCAGGGACAACTGATGACCCGACGACACTGAACAAGACTATCCCATCCGCAGTGAGACCTACTGAAGGCAGTTTACCTGACCCAGATACAGCGGATCGGGAAAATTACTTACCTGACATGGATCAGGAAGAGAACAACCTACCTGAAAAGACCTTACCAGTTATGAGTTCAGAGGAGAACAATACTAACATGAATGAACCAGAAACCGAACCACATGGACAGGAGAATGTCCAAGACAATGTGGAAAGAGAAGAGGAAAGAAGTGTCAGAGATGGACAGGAGAATGTCCAAGACGATGTGGAAAAAGAAAAGGAAAGAGATGTCAGAGATGAACCCCCAAGAAGGTCGACAAGACATAGAGAACCTCCAAAAGTCCTGACTTATCCCCGACTAGAAAACCCACTAGTAATGATAATCCAGTCACTATTCCAGAGTCTAAGCTCAGTAATCACAGATTCTTTAGATCAGTGGTTCTCAAACTTTTTACACCAAGTACCACATGAGAACGTAGCTGGCTCTCCAAGTACCACCATATGACCGGCGTTAAAATACAGTCTATTCAGCTATGCACAGTTCACGCAGGAGGCAAATGTATTCCTAATACCATTATGTATTGTTAACTTTTGTCAGACACAGCCACAATGTACAAAGGGATAGCACTAGAACTAGCAAACGCTTCCACACAACTCATACAATGCAAGGGGCATTGAGAACATAATAACTAACATTCTCACATAGCAAGTGAGAAAATTAAGAACAACTGTATTTCAGCAAATGTACTTAATTCTCTCTCTATCTATCTCTCTCTCTCTCTGTCTGTCTGTCTGTCTGTCTGTCTGTCTGTCTGTCTGTCTGTCTGTCTGTCTGTCTGTCTGTCTGTCTGTCTGTTTGTCTGTCTGTCTCTCTCTCGCTCTCTCTCTCTCTCTCACACAGCAAGCGATTGTCCATCATTCTCTCTCTCTCACACACACACACACACACACACACACACAAACACACACACACACACACACACACACACACACACACACACACACACACACACACACACACACACACACACAATTATTTTGTTACAAAAACTTAATTTCCTGCATTCTGGTGCAGGAATTTTTGAATTTTTACCCTTTAAATGCCAGTGTTTGTGATGGGCATCACAAATGATTGTAAAAAAAGAAAAGAAAACACATATTCAATACATTTTTCAATGTTTACCCTTTAAATGCCAGTTTGTGTGATGGCATCACAAATTATTGTTAAAAAAAACACACAAAAAGTAAAATATTTTCAATATATCAAATGCAAAGTAAATTTTTCTGGGGGGATTGTTACAGGCTAGGCATGTGTCAATGATTAGCAGCAACACAGATTTTGATGGATTTTTTGTAATGTCAGATTTTTTATCTGACATTACAAAAAATCGAAAAATAAATGGTTATGATCAGGGCTGAAGTTGAATTAAAGATTTATGACTGTTTAGACTGCATTACTCTCTGTCACAGTGATCTCCTGGTTGTTCCCCACTTAGGTTATCTAACTATCACGCCACCGCAACCAGAAACACTGGCCTGGCCTGCTTCTAAGTTCAGTGGCCTGACTGCAAAAAAAATGTTTACTGGATGTTTACTGTTAATGCTTGTGTGTCTAATTTGATGTTATGTTTAAAAAATAATAAAAAAAGAAATAGTAAAAAAAAAAAAAAAAAAAAAAAGTGTGCTTTTTTGTAAATGTTTTCAAGTACCACCAGCAGTACCACCAAGTACCACTAGTGGTGCGCGTACCACAGTTTGAGAACCACTGCTTTAGATGACTCCGACTCCCCAGAACCCCATAGGATTGTGGTAATGTAGTCCTGGGATAATATGCACAGGGACTGGCATTAGGATAGAAGGGGAGGATGTAACCCAGGTTTCAGATTCATAACTATTTAATCATAGGAACATAAATAGTTAATGCCATTGAATAAGAACATAAATAGTTAATGCTATTATGAAAGAACATAAGTAGTTAATATTATTGGGTACCAAGTCCTTTGAATTACAGCACTGCCCCTTTAATTTACTTCATGACGCGAGATAGATATCACCACAGCCACGCCTTGCTTTACAGCAGGTGAGTCTGCACTACGCGCAGATGAGACACACAGCATCCACGGAGAAGCCGCAGCTGAACGTTGCTGCTGCCGAGATGAAATAGCATGATAAAAACAGTTATCAAACAGTTATAAAAGATTCCCCCAGTTGCAAAACCGAAGAAACGTTGCAGTTAAAGTAACCTGCGGTTTTGGTGAGTTTCATCAACATTCTGCTGTTCATTGTCAAATACGCAAAATGGTTAGCTCCATGCTACAAGCTAATAATGCTACAAGCTAAATAACGTAGCTCATTCTTAAATGAAAACTAGGAAGGAACCGTTTCAGAAGTACTTATAATTGTATTGATATGCTGTACGATAAGAACATGGTCTATATAAATTTTGATTGTTTTGAGAGTTTAATATGGAACGTGAGGAATGTCCCATATGCTAGCGCACACAGTTCCAGACCACCCATCACCACGTGGGCCCACGCGGGGACGAGGCGGTGTGCCGGACGATACAAGATGGCGAGCCAACCCACTGAACCTCTGATATAGCTCAAGGCTAATGCCAGCCTGATTCGAATACCCCTGTTGCTCAACTCCTGTTACCTCAACAGTCCGGTAGGCTTGAACTGATTGAACTTGAATCATAAGAACTTCCACGGATTGAACTGACCTATATCCTTTTCTGATACACAAACTGATTGAACAAGAATACAAGGACGTTCCAAGGACTTCGACCCCGTTCACCTTTTGTTATTTTGATATTGTATTTTGTATTTGATTTGATTTAATTTGATATATGGGCACTGATAAGATACTTGAACCACTGGTAAGATACTTGAACCATTGATATTCTCCTATAAGAAGGGAGACTTAAAGGGTAAATACGCCCAGTAAGATACCTGAACTACTGATGTTCTCTTGTAAAGGAGTTAAGGGTCAATGTACCCAATAAGATACTTGAATCCCATTGATGACATTGATTATAGTTGAATCACTGATGGTTCTCCTGTAAAGAAAGAAGGTTTAAAGGGTAATTTCACCTAATAAGGTATTTGCATTCCCATAACCTAGAATATTCCAATTGGTACTTTTGTTGTGTTACACCTTCAAAGGAAGAGTTTAAAGGAGCATTTCACCTAATACGGTGTTTGCGTTCCCTGCACATTTAAAGGTTTAAATTAATTTGTTTAAACATTTACCTATTGAAATGATAAACTGATATAGTGTTTACTAATGATAAACTGATATAGAGTTTACTGACGATAAAAGGATACATCCAATATCCAACCTTGAACCTAGCTTTTAGCTAGAGATAACCTCAGAGACGTCTGAACCAAACCTAATGTGTTGATCCAATCAATCTAGGACTTGATATCGAACTAACCCTCCTTAGAGGGGAGGTTACTGAAAGAACCTAAAAGGGATACTTCAAACAACTACTACTTTGTACTATACGTCTATATGTCTGTATGTCTAGCTAGCGAGCTTATTAATAAACCGGTCATTATTATAATTCTGTCTCTGGTCCACTATTCTTTTAATTGTGCATATTACTCCTCTCCTCATTCGAACCTAGAACTGTGCCCGTGGCGAACAGCTGTTACAGTAAGTGACACAAGTGCTACAATGACTAATAAACAAACTTGAACTTGAAACGTGGGTCCCTGCAGGGCCGTGAACAGGCATTTTGGGGGGCAGGGGCTCAGGACCAAAAAAAGGGCACCTATTCTACACACATCCTACGGACACGCACTATTCCCACCTCCGTGTTGTTGCCACGCCGACGCCATCCAGAATCACTCACTGTTTTAACCCTTTCACTACCACACTACAGAAGGTTAACCCTCTATCACACTACAGACGGTAGTGAAAGGGTTAACCCGCTGTTGCGTGGCAGTGAGAGGGTTAACCTTCTGTATCGTCGCAAGTGAAAGGGTTAACCGTTTTGGTAGTGCGGCGGTGTTAAATGGAGGATAACTTATGATGATTAAAACGGGACAGAATATATAACTGCTGTATCCTGTGACAAAAAGAAAACGGACAAACAGACAAGGAGGGAGGGGCCTGTTCCGGCGAGGCCTGCGTCTCCTTCGTCCTCCGCTGACCGGCCCTCTGGCTGCACACACAGCCCTGTAATGCCAGCGAGCCCAACCGGGAGGGTTTGGCAAAAGGCGCGACCGAAAACTAACCAAGACTAACTTGTATTTACTTCCTACCGTGTGGTGTGATATTCTGGTAAAGTCTTGATTCATCGGTTGTTGTTTGTCTGCCGGGATGATTACGATGGTTTGGAAACCTGACATCGGTACGAAGTGCATGCGGGCGGGCGGGCACGTACACACATGCACACGTGCGCACACACACACACGTACATACACATACACACACACACACACACACACACATGTACACACACACACGTACACACACATACACACACACCACCTAAAAAGGTCAAGTTAAAAATATTGGATCCTTTTGTTTTTCTTTTCTCTTTTCGTTGCTGTTTTCATATTGTTTAGAATAGATTAGATTAGATTTGGTTCGGTTCGATTAGATTCAAATGTATTGTCATCATACATCGCAAGTACAGTACACCAAAAAGAAGTTTGGCATCCAACCAGAGTGCAGATGTAACAGTAAAGTGCAACAGTAATATACAATGTACAGGTGATTAAACTGGGTATAACATACATCAATTAGTACTACTGAGTAATAGTGCCCCAGCCCTATTCCCTCCTTAGCACCGGTGCTGTGCATCAGTCCAGAGTCCTTTCTATATCTATATCTATATCTATATCTATATCTTCTATATCTGCACAAGCCTCATTGACTTGGCATTAGTGTTGTGACTAACTCGCTGGAGCCGTGCTCTAGTTATATGAAGAACAGCACAGACTGTTCTGAGAAAACTGTGATTATTGGTAAGTATGAGATGATGATGATAGGGGTCCAACATTCTTTCACGAGCACAGGCAGTTCTTGTGAGAATCAAAAGGGTGGAAATGTTCTTGTAAGATTACCAGGTTGAATGTTTACAGCGGGCTGTTTTGTTTCATCGCCTGTAGTGACTGCTGGAGTCCAAACAGTTACTACCCAAATACAGTTACTACCCAAATCTTAAATTGTATTTAACACTGTAAAGTATTTTTTTATATTATTATTATTTTATTTATTTTTTGTCTGTGCTCGCATGTAATTTTAGCCATCTGAAATTGTTAGCTTCATTATGCATTGTGTGTTGAGTACTGACTTTTAATCATTTTGTTTTGCAATAATAATTGTTTTTGTATGTTTTTTTTGTGTGGACCCCAGGCAGGAGGACTAGCTGGTTGCTATGGCACCAGCTAATGGGGATCCGTAATAAAATAAAATAAAATCTTCATCAGTTGGAGCTCTATGGCCAGAGGAACTGAAAGGGCTGTATTGCATTCAAACTGTGCACAATAACAGTCGAGTCCAGGGCTGGTTTTCAGGACTCGTGACTCGACTTGGACTTGAGCACTGTGTCCAAAAGCATGCCAAGGTTCTAGCCACCCGACTTCAAAAGCACATGACATCTCTAGTTCACCCTGATCCGACCGGCTTCATAAGAGGCCGCCTGGTTACTGACAACATCAGACGGTTACTGCACGTGATTAATGCCAGCAAGGATATTGCAATCCCTACAGCAGTCATGTCATTGGATGCAATGAAGGCATTTGACAGATTGGAGTGGTCTTACTTATGGGCAGTTCTCAGAAGGATGGGGTTGGGTGAGGGTTTCATTCATATGATCAAAGTTCTATACACTGGGCCTTCGGCCATGATCTTAACAGGAAAGTTCTGTTCACCACTCTTCTCTGTCTCACACTCTTCTAGACAGGGTTGTCCTCTTAGTCCCGGACTCTTCGCTTTATCCCTCGAACCTCTAGCTCAATACATAAGACAATCCCAAATTATATCTCCTATTTCAATTCAGGGCACACATCACCATATTAGCTTATACGCAGATGATGTACTCCTGTTTATGCAGAATCCCTCCGTCTCTCTACCTCATCTGCTCGGCGTGATAGATGAATTTGGCAGCCTGTCCGGCTTTAAGATCAACTGGCCAAAATCTGCTTTTCTTCCACTTAATGAGCCTGCGAAGGCTACCATCCTACCGGCAAACATACTTATGGTGGAGCACTTTAAATGTCTCAGGATTGAAATATTCCCCACTATTAGCCAGACGGTAAGGTATAATTACTCCAGCTTGGGTGACAGAATTACGAATGACTTTAACAGATGGTCCAAATAAAAAAATGCATTACAGGCCCGTGCGTCAATAATTAAAATGAATATTTTACCCAGAATTAACTTTATCAGCTCCATGCTCCCGTTACCTCCTCCTGCTGGTTACTGGCAGAAATTGCACTCTGCCTCATATAAATTCGTTTGGAACAATAAACGCCCGCGCTTGAAGAGATCAACTGCCCAAAGGAGTAAACTCGATGGGGGCTTAGCATTTCCAGACTTTAAATATTATTTTCAAGCTTTCTCTCTGAGACCTTTGATCACTTGGTTTGACGCTCAAGCAGCTGTATCTTGGCGACCATTGGAGGAGAAGTTGGTGTCCCCATATAGACTTCAGGATATTGTGTATACCAACATATCAATTAAACAATGTAAATTACGATTTGGCGCACTTATTACACATGTGATCCAGACTTGGCGTGACACTCAGAAAGTGGGTACAAAACGCCATCAATGGCACACGCATTCCCCTCTATTTAATAACAATCTTCTCCTTATTGGACAACAACCTATTAGATACCCTAGATGGGAAAAGAAAGACATACACACATTGGGGGATATCTTCGATAACTCTGGTCTCCACTCTTTTCAGGATATATCCAACGGATATGATCTCCCCGGAACCTCCTTTTTCTTTTATTTACAAATAAGAGCAGCTCTGAAGGCTCATGGCGTGCCATGGGACGCTCCACTAGTGCATCACCGCTTTCACAAATTCTTTTATGACAAAGAGACATCGAGAGGCTTCGTTTCTGACTTTTATCGCCATTTACTCATGTCCTCATATAAAGACCTTCCCCTGGATACGATTTGGAGAAAGGATGTCCCGGAGTTGGATGTAGATTTTGATTGGGATGCAGTCTGGGAAAATGTTCGGTTATCCTCACACAACCCAGATCACCAACAGATTCACAAAATTTTTATTCACAGGACTTATTTAACCCCTAGACGATTGAATTCAATGGGTCTCAGACCTGACTCTTTATGTACCTTGTGTCCAAACGGCGCCACAGGTACATTTATGCATATGTACTGGGAATGCCCTCCTGAGTTTTTGGGAAAATGTTACATATCAGCTCTCAGACATTTTCTCTTTAACCATACCTGTATCTCCTTCTGTATTATTATTGAATGATCTCTCTCAATTACCGACCTCTATACAGGTGAAAAGACTCATTTTGGCCGGCCTCACAGCCGCAAAGAAATTGATTACCTCACGTTGGTTTCACCCAGACAAACTCTGCCCGAAGGTATGGTTTCTCACCTACCTTGATGTGATCTATTTGGAGATATCCACGGCACGTGTTGTAGGGGTTAAGGAATCTAATATCGCAATTTGGTTGGCTGCAGTGGCAAAGTTAAAAGAACGCATATAAGTTTGGGAATTTGTTTTGATTTTTGTTTTTTTTACTGAATAATGTATTGTGAGTGTGACTCATGTTGAGGTCCTTGGGTGAGCGGGGGGGGGGAAGAGAACGAGCGAGTGTCCATGTAGGAATCGTAGGATGATCACTGTACAGTCTGTATCAGTTATTGTCTTGTCATGTGGTGTTAAGTTATTGTCTTGGGAAGTCTTTTTATGTATTATTATTATTGTATTGTGATATATGTTTTGTTTCATGTTGGAAAAAAAAGAAAGAAAAAGAAAAGAAAAATATTTGATAAAAAAAAGAAGATGTGTACAGATGTGAAAATGTATGTGATGCAGGGGTTGGGGGGTCAGGAGTGAGGGTATGCAAGATTGAACAGGTGGGTTTTGAGGTGGGACTTAAATTTTTCTACGGATGGGGCTTCTCTGATGTGTAATGGGAGTTGATTCCAGAGTCGGGGAGCAGAGGAGGAGAATGATTTGTTTTCTGTAGACTTATTATTATTTCTACAATATAACAATAATAATATTAATAACTATCTATATAGTACTCTTCACACCTAGACCGCAGTCCAGAGTGCACCACAGCAATTAGTAGAAAATGAACATAGGCATAAAATCAGCACACAAATTGAAAAAAAAAAAAAAAAAAAAAAAAATCATAAATTGCAGAAATAAGAATAGGTATAAAAGACAATAAAGATAGTGCAATGTAAACATGCAGACTTAAGAATAGGCATAAAATAAGTACAATAGTAAAATGGGTCTCATTCCCGAATATTTTCCAAAGAGTTCTCTTGGAAGACTTATCTTGGAACCGACTGAGACAGAATCGACGACAAGTTCACTTTGAGTCCCCAACGCGAAGATGTATGTCTTAAGTGGCTCAAACTATCTGAGCTGAGATGCCGCGATGAGGAATGTCACCGCTCTGAAACATGAACGCACGTTTCCGTCCGAAGCTCCTTATAAGGCAGTGTGCAAATGAAATCGCAAAAAGTCAATAGTTAGACACACCTGTCCAGCTCATTAGAATGCAACTGACGATGCAGCCGTGTGAAAATGGTTGCCGATATGCGGAAGCGCTTTGCGACCGATCAAAATTAGATTCGATTAATGTATTGTCATCATATAGTACAGCTCGTGGTGCACCTGCCGCAGTGTGCACGAGCACACACACACACACACGCACGCAGTACTGTATAGCCTACGCGCATAATAAATGAACGCAGTATAGGCTTATATTATTCTAATGACTTGTTGTATTAGGAGCAGCAGCACAGATACTGCCATGCGCTGCCCGCCCCGTAGACCATAGTACAGTCCACCATGCAGTCCGCTCATGGTACGCCCGACTCCGGCGGCGTTAATATGTGTACTGCACTTACTGTACGTAGGGCAGAGCATATATATAGTATCTACAAAATCCTAATGAAACAAGTAATTAGAATAATATAAGCCTATACTGTTCATTCATTAGACACGTAGGCTATACTGGCGCACACAAGACTTATGGAATATTAATGCAGTCTATTTCCAAGTTATAGCTATATCAAACAAATGTCTGTCCCATTAATCATGGGATATATTGCATGTTGGCTCTAACCTGCATTCTTTCAAATGTATAATTAATCAATAAAACAGATATGTAACAAATAAGAAATACAAATTCCACAGAAGGCATTAAATAATTATTATTTTCAATCATTTCACAATAATTGCATAATTGTGTTTGAATATCTGAGTAATTAAAGTAATTATAGATTTGTCCAAAATAGCTGGTTCAGATATGGTTAATCCAGCTGCCCTGTGATCAAATGAATCCATCCATTTATTTATTTATTATTCCGACATAAAATGTGTAATTTCTTATCGTACAAATATTGTCATATTTATTTTAATTATGATTAACGGAACGTAGACCAATCGCAGCCACTCTTATTGTCTGGGACCAAATACGGCCACGCCCCATTTCCAGTAAAAAGTGGGAATCTCTAGAATGTGTTTTGGGCGACGGTGTATACGGAAGTGCCTCTCAAGGTGACGATTGGTTTAAAATTAAAAGGTGAAAATGTTGAAAACTACAACAATACATTTCCCAAGACCCTTAGCACAGGTCACAGGTCACTGGGATGCGTCTATTATTCGACGTGATCTGAACAGCGGTAAACTATTAATGCGACCTCAGTATAGCGACCCCGAATGGTAAACTAATTATCTTAACAAAAGTGCGCTGGTAGCGTTACATATGTTGTCTAAAGGGGGACATATGGTACAATTTAAGATTTTAATGATAATCGGCATATAAAGGACAACATAAAGCATCCATCATTTGTAAGAAACCTCAATGAAAACGGTGCAGGGTAAGTAATATTCGCTATTGTTATGAAACTGTGATAGAATCCTATACAAATGTGGACGCAGTTAAGTAATTAATTCCAAGAAGGCCTGTATAGGGTGAAGGACATGAAGGAATCCTCCCAAATAAAGCCACATTAACTGCCACAGAGTTTGATCAGCTTATACCATTCTCTGCCAGCACTGTAAGTCTATGGAGATGTTCACCTTCTTTGCAGGGTTATAACTTTTTAAATTGTATTGCTAAATTGACATTACTATGGCCCATTCAACATCGATTATCTATCGTTCAGGATGTAGGAACGTTTTACTTTTTCATTCACACATTCATACGAAAATACGTATAAATATGTTTTTATCGTTTTCTGCAGTCATTCCTAGAACGTGAGATATAGGCATAAATGCATATATAGATTATCAAATGCCGTTTGGTTCCGATCCACACTATATAAAAAATTTCAACTGTACGTGGTCCTAAACGTTATGACTGATCATGCGCGGGTGAACGGGGGGGGGGGGGGGGGGGTCGTTTATAATTCCGTGATCGTCGTTAAATGCTTCATGTAGTATGGGTGATATATAGATCAGAGCAGTTTGTATGGATAATAATAAGCACTCACCTCTGAAAATAACGTCAGCCTCCTCTTAACGTTGGGCGATAACACTGGAGCAAAAAGATCCCAGTTATTTGATGGGGATCGAGTAGATCCATTTCCAGTTTGTATAATACTAATACACGCCCAAATCATGTCGATTATTGAGTTATGGCAGCGATCCATATCCACTGTGTGTGTCTTGAGTCCCGGACGGATTTAGGAGACGCACCGATATCCAACCGGCCACTTCCGGTTTGGCAACTCGCCGATCATCCACCAGGTGGCAGTATTGAAGCATTGCAGAGTTGTGCCGAGTCCCACAGCATCAGACAAGGCTCTGTGAGGGAAATATGAATACCATGGCGAAAATATGAAATATGATCAAAATAACGTCGTACGCCGTGATCTGGCAGAATTCGCATGAACTTGAAACCCGTTGTACGACGTTTTTGGCGCAGGAAGTGTTAAGAACATGGAGAACACAGTCTGTCAAGTTAATACAATTTTCAATCAGTCAGGGGCGTAGCTGAGGGGGGGGGGTAGCTTAGGATGATTCCAAGGGCCCAGCACTGGGGGGGGGGGGCCCAATTATTATTTTTGTTTTCTCTTTTTTTTTACTAGACATCACTCAGGTGTATTATTGATGCTCTCATTGATACTATGTTTGTTTCTGAAGTGTGTGTGTGTGTGTGTGTGTGTGTGTGTGTGTGTGTGTGTGTGTGTGTGTGTGTGTGTGTGTGTATGTGTGTGTGTGTGTGTGTGTGTGTGTGTGTGTGTGTGTGTGTGTGTGTGTGTGTGTGTGTGTGTGTGTGTGTGTGTGTGTGAGATATATAGAGAGAGAGGGGGGGCTTAGGTAGACTATTGCATTGGTCCATTCATCGAAGATGAACGCAATGCGACATCCTTTACTAGGCTCACCCGCCAACAGTGCAGGTGCTGAACTGCTGATCCGAATGTATAGGTAAAAACCATATTATGCGTTTTCATCAATTGAAAAAATGGCAAAAAAAAATCCGCTCTCGCGCTTATGCGCGCTCGCATTCACTGGGGGCCTACAAATACATTCTTTCATGGGGCCCAGAATCGGGAGCTACACCCCTGAGTCAATCAATCATAAGTGTGCTCCTCAGCACTCTTAAATTCTGCTCTCAGCCACGGCCAAATCCGACCTCAGGATATTTTGGGGAATCTCGCTACCAGCCCTAATATGTCTTAAATCGCCAGAAATGTCTTGTCGTAAATCCGTTCGGGAATGAGACCCAATGTCGATATATAAATAGGCTAAGTCAAAAACAGTCACAGACTGTTGCAGGCAGGCCTGCAAGTAAACCTCTAAACTTCCCCTACGTTATAGGTAGTTTCATACAGAAGGCAGCGGCCCGCCTGATCTCCAACCTGCCAAAGTCAGCCCACGTTACCACCACTTCTCAGAGAGCTGCACTGGCTTCCCTTCGCCACACGAATCCGCTTCGAGATTCTTGACCCGGCATACCGTGCAGCGAGGGGAACGGCTCCCTCCTGCCTCTGGGTCAACGGTCTCAAACTAACACTTCAGTATTTACACAATGGCTGGTGCCATCGATCATGAAGGGAATCCTTGATTCGTCTGCTGTCTGGTGTAACAGATGGTCATGCTACTGATGATGGAGCTAATGTAAACACAGGTCCTCTGGTGGTGTGTGTGACAACGGATTGCGAAAGTGAGAGAGTGATATTTGTTGCATCCACCCTTTAAAAAAAGCAGGCGTTTCTCATGAGGGTTGACTTTTCTGTTGGATTTCCTACGAATTGGTGAGTGAACTAACTGTAACATCACCCGTAACCGTAACCGCAACCACAACCACAACCATGAATCTATCTTAACCACAGA
The DNA here is from genome assembly GCF_963971535.1 of Notolepis coatsorum. Classification (NCBI taxonomy): domain Eukaryota; kingdom Metazoa; phylum Chordata; class Actinopteri; order Aulopiformes; family Paralepididae; genus Notolepis; species Notolepis coatsorum. The sequence goes on along the minus strand of NC_140166.1, from coordinate 140,839,810 downwards.
GTTACAGAGAAGCTAGAAATTGGTGCACAAACCTTTCGTGGCATTTGCTATGAATAAGTTCAAGAGAATACATTGAGTTTATTTGTACAAACATCACATTATGTGTCTCAATAAAACAACACCCCCCTGACTTAACCCTCGGGATAAGGACAAACCATTTCACTACCACACTACCAAAATGGTTAACCCTTTCACTGCGACAGTACAGAAACGCTCAACCCTTTCACTGCCACATGACACACATGGTTAACGGTCTGTAGTGTGGTAGTGAAAGGGTTAACCTTCTGTAGTGTGGTTGTGAAAGGGTTAACAGGAAAAGAAGGGAATGAACCAGGCAATTCAACAGGGATAACCCCCCCCGGCATGCTAACGGCCACCCTGGCCGAGGTACCGGTCTTAACTATGCTTTTTAGATGCTTTTAGGTGTAATTTATGCGAGCAAGGGTCACTGTAGCTTCCTGTCCTAGGGGGGCGGCGAGTCTCTTCATAGTAATAAAAACATGAACCGTCTGCATGCCAGCGTGATAGAGGACCATGCGATATATAGCCAGATAGAAGTTGTTGTGACGGGAAAACATTATCATGTCATATAGTTCTGTGTTAAAATACATATTCTATGTCGATAGCACAGAAATAAACGATGTTCTATATTTTTATATATACAAATGGACTCGTCTGAATTTCTACCGTTTCACTGTTTGGCTCATTTAAAATATTCCACAACAAAGTGTTGTACCACAAGTCTTCTTCTCCCTGTGTCCATGCTAGAGCTGTTTGTTATTATTAAAGGTAATGTAAGTAAGTCTGTGACGCCACATGCTAAAGCTGTTTGTTATTATTAAAGGGAATGTAAGTAAGTCTGTGAGGCCACATGCTAAAGCTGTTTGTTATTATTAAAGGTAATGTAAGTAAGTCTGTGAGGCCACATGCTAAAGCTGTTTGTTATTATTAAAGGTAATGTAAGTAAGTCTGTGAGGCCACATGCTAAAGCTGTTTGTTATTATTAAAGGTAATGTAAGTAAGTCTGTGAGGCCACATGCTAAAGCTGTTTGTTATTATTGAAGGTAATGTAAGTAAGTCTGTGAGGTCACATGCTAAAGCTGTTTGTTATTATTAAAGGTAATGTAAGTAAGTCTGTGAGGCCACATGCTAAAGCTGTTTGTTATTATTAAAGAGAATGTAAGTAAGTCTGTGAGGCCACATGCTAAAGCTGTTTGTTATTATAAAATGATAAAATTCTATATGAATTGAAAATGGGGGACCCTGATGGAAACAAGACAAACGTCTTTCTCAGGTCTGCATCCCCTTAACAATTGTATGTATTGAGCCGTACTGTATTGTACCCATTCTGCAATCTGTTAAATAAAGTTTTCATTCATTCATTCATTCATTCATTATTAAAGGTAATGTAAGTACGTCTGTGAGGTCACATGCTAGAGCTGTTTGTTATTATTAAAGGTAATGTAAGTAAGTCTGTGAGGCCACATGCTAGAGCTGTTTGTTATTATTAAAGGTAATGTAAGTAAGTCTGTGAGGCCACATGCTAAAGCTGTTTGTTATTATTAAAGGTAATGTAAGTAAGTCTGTGAGGCCACATGCTAAAGCTGTTTGTTATTATTAAAGGTAATGTAAGTAAGTCTGTGAGGCCACATGCTAAAGCTGTTTGTTATTATTAAAGGTAATGTAAGTAAGTCTGTGAGGCCACATGCTAAAGCTGTTTGTTATTATTAAAGGTAATGTAAGTAAGTCTGTGAGGCCACATGCTAAAGCTGTTTGTTATTATTAAAGGTAATGTAAGTAAGTCTGTGAGGCCACATGATAAAGCCGTTTGTTCTTAAAGGGAATGCAAGTAATTAAGTCTGTGTTGCTCATGTCCTTTTGATTTTGAGGCTCAAAAAGGCAGGTGCTCAAGCACCCCTTGGGCTCTATGTGTGCACGTGCCTGTGTGTGTGTGTGTGTGTCTGTGTGTGTGTGTGTCTGTGTGTCTGTGTGTGTAAATGGTAAATGGCTGCATTTATATAGTGCTTTTATCCAAAGCGCTTTACAATTTGTTCCTCACATTCACACACCGACGGTGGAGGCGACCATGCAAGGTGCCAACCTTGTGATTACTATTTAAAGTATGAGGAAGGCAGGTTACGTTCAGCAAAAACAAAACAACATCTTTCAAGCTTAGAATACAGTATGTCCTCCTGATTTCGCAATCGATGTGAACATTTACATCACCTGATGTGTGTGTGTGTGTGTGTGTGTGTGTGTATGTGTGTGTGTGTGTGTGTGTGTGTGTGTGTGTGTGTGTGTGTGTGTGTGTGTGTGTGTGTGTGTGTGTGTGTGTGTGTGTGTGTGTGTGTGTGTGTGTGTGTGTGTGTGTATGTGTGTGTGTGTGTGTGTGTGTGTGTGTGTGTGTGTGTGTGTGTGTGTGTGTGTGTGTGTGTGTGTGTGTGTGTGTGTGTATATTTGGCAATCGATGAGAACGTTTGCATCACATTGTGTGTGAAGTGACTAATGACGACTCATTATTTACTTACTTACATCCTTATCTAACCGGTTAACTATAAGAACACTTCTTCCATTTACTTGGGTATGTATTTTTAGGCAAATGTTCTGAAAATATGACAAGGGTTTTTAGAGGTTAATGTTATGTTTAGCCTAACCTGACCTTCCCTCTCAATCAATCCCCTGAACCCCCCCCCCCCCCCCCCTGGCTGTTGCTTGCTCTTTTTATCTTTCTCTTTTTCTCCTTTGTCTATGTTCATTTACTGTCCTGTATGGTTGTTCTTGACTTTAACCTTCTGTATTGTCGCAGTGAAAGGGTTAACCATTTGGTAGTGTGGTAGTGAAAGGGTTAAGTTTGTTGTTGTTTTATGTCAGGTGTTGCTGAAAAAGGAGTTCTTTGAGCTCAAGCTTCTTACCTGGTGAAATAAAGGGGTAATACAATTCATTAGCTTGTGGTTAACTAAAGGTTATGTATATAACCTAGTTATATGAGTACTGGCTGAGCGTCTCGCTCTTCGCCATATTGAGATATACCTCATCTCCAGTACCTACTGTACTTCATTAACGAAAACAATTCACCCATGCACTTCACCAGGCCCCGCCCCAGTGTCCCCCTATAAGGCACCGGACATGGTCACACTCGCCCTTCCTCTGGAAAAAGTTTCCCATCACAGAAAAACCCAACCAAGGGACCTCAGGGCGCGCTAAGAGCGAGACGCTCGGCCAGTACTCATATAACTAGGTTATATACATAACCTTTCGTTATATATTCGTACTGGCAATCGTGTCTCGCTCTTCGCCATATTGAGATATGGGGCAGAGCAGACGCGTGGCCCGACAAATGTACCCCATGAGGACCGGAAGCCCTACCACCAGGGGGGAGGGGAGTCCCGTCCACCCGCCCTTCCTAGTGAAGAGGGGGCGGCAGTCAACTCCACCAAAGTGCGAAAAAGAGGGAACTAGAGACCCCTAAAAACGCACAGCACAGGCGGGACCACGTGTGACACATCACCTCGTGGCACACACCCACACACCCCTGCTAACCCACCAAATGGCGGGACGCAGGGGAGGTCCCAGACCTCAGAAATGCCTGGGAGACAGAACCCCCAGTCATGTCCATGAGGTAAAACCTAACGAAGGGTCCCGGGGAGGACCAGGAGGCCGCAGCACAGATGTCCTCCACCGAGGCCCCCCCTAACAAGGCGGCAGAGGCCGCCACCCCACGAGTGGAGTGCGCCCTGACATCCCCAGGGGGGGGCCAGCCCAGCCAACGTGAAGCAAAGGGCAATGCCCTCGCACAACCAATGTGACAGGCGCTGTTTGGACAGTGCCTTACCAGTGAGAGAGCCACCGTAACAAACAAAGAGCTGATCGGTAGCCCTAAGGTCCTGAGTCCGGCTGAGGTTTGATTGATTGATTGATTGATTGATTCGTGTCAACCCCCAAAACCCGGACTGGACACGACAGGTGAAGGCTCACCCTTAACTCACCAGCGTGAGGAGGCGGATGAAACGCCTGAACAACAATATCCCTGGAGCGAAAAGAGCTCCGGATATTTTTTGGCACGAAGACTGGATTAGGCCTCAGAGTCGCACCGCTATTGACACGAATAGACAAGCACTCAGGCCGCACCGAGAGAGCACAAAGCTCACCCACGCGCTTAGCGGAGGTGATGGCCAGCAGGAATGCAGTCTTGAAAGACAGCTGTTCCAAAGACGCCTGCTCAAGAGGCTCAAACAGGGCCTCAGACAACCGGCCGAGGACCAGTTGGAGGTCCCAACTCGGAGACAGAGAACGTTCCACCGGCTTAAGGCGCCGAGTGCCAAGCAGGAAACACTTCACAAGAGGGTGGCTGAACAACGTAACACCCTCAAACCCCACATGACAAGAGGATATAGCCACGGCATATACCCTCACCGTCGAAGCCGACAGTATATCCAAAATAGACTGAATGAAGGAAAGGACAGCGTCCAGGGGGCAGGACACCGGGTCCAAGCCCCCCACTCTACACCACTCTTGTAAAATACGCCACCTACCCGCGTAACCCGCGATAGTGGAGGGAGCATGCGCGTTCCGGATGGTGTCGACCACAGAAGGGTCCATCCCCTCCAGACTCACCCTCTCAACAGCCAAACCACCAGCGGCTGGCCCAGCACAGGGAACTGCCACAGAGACCCGTGCGCCTGATAGAGGGCCCGTGACGACCAAGGAACAGGCCACGGCAGGCTATCCAGAGCTGGATCAGGACCGGGAACCACACAGCTGTGCCCCGGTCCGGCGCGATCATGATCAAGGTCCTGCGCTCCCGACGTATCCGCACCAACAACTGACCTATCAGATGTATGGGGGGAAAAACGTACAGAATCCCAGGCAGCCACGGAATCGGCCCCGCGACATCACACCTGCACCCACATTCACCCTGCCGGGGATTTGGAGAGCCCTCAGGCTGCGCAGATGGAGAACGCCCATAGCCAGCCGACCGCCGCCCGGTGCAGACGGGGGGAGCGTACTCCTCCCTGTCTGTCGAGATACGACGCTGACGTCGTGTTGTCCGTCCTGATCAAAACACCGTTTGAGGACCAGAAGGACTGCCTTCAATTCCAACACATTGAATGTAGCGCAGACCGGGCAGCATGGTCTTGCCAGCTGCCCCCTACTGCGTTGGCTCGACGTGTCCCCCCCCCAGTGAGGGAGGCGTCGGTGAAGACCGTGACGTGTGACACCCAGAGGGTGAGGTCCCCCAGTACTGACCTTAGCCGCTTCCACTTGCCTCTCACCGGGTCTATTTCCATACTGGAAAACCACCTCTGTATCCTCCTCATGAGGTGTAGAGGAGGCCAAGAGGGACCACGGAATGAGCAGATGCCATCATACCGAGCAGGCGCATCACGGACAGCGCCGTAACCGTCCTAGGACGGAACCGTGTCGATAACATGCTCTGAGAGGAATGCCCATATAGACCTTGAGCTTAGAATAAGCCCAAGTACTCCACCCGTTGACTGGGAAGAGGAGTACTCTACTTCCAGTCTACAGCAAACCCCAGGCTGGTGAGGAATTCCACCACCTGCCTGATATGAGACCTGACGATCTACCTTGACTGCCAAGGACCAGAATATCGTCCAGGGCAGAATACACTTCATAACCCCTGACGATGCAGAGGCCCCAGTGCCAGTGGTGAAGATGCGGGGAGCCAGAGAATAGCCGAACGGCAGCCTCTGGTACTCATACGCTAAACCCTGCAAAGGAAGCGTAGGATCGGGGATGTGAATACGCATCCTACAGGTCTATGGAGGAGAACCAGGCCCCCACCTGACAGCGTTCAACAGGTGGGAGATGGTCCAAAATGCTGAACCTTCCATGGGACAGGTCCAGCATGGGTCTGACACCCCCCCTCCCGATTTCTCAAGCACCAGAGAATACCGGGAGCAAACGCCACGCATCGTGTCCTCCTGTGGGACCACGACGATGGCTTGCTTCGCCCACAGAGATCCTTTTGGATCTCGTTGGCCAGAGCTGTCACTGCTGGTGACCCTGACAATAGGGTCTGTACCAAACCTGAAAACGGGTGGGGTTGTGTAAACACAAGTCCCCGCCTCAGCGTTCTCTCCATCCACCTCGACATATGGTACTGCTGTAGCCATATGTGATGATACTCCCAAAACGCACCCGCCGTCATTTGGCGCTGGTCCGCTAGGAACTGTAGATAGGCGGCCCGGTCCCGCCCGCTGTGCGTAGCCAACCCTGAACCTGCTAACCGTGCGAGCAGAGCGTTCTGTGGAGTTGGGACATCGGACCCTGACACTACCCACGAGGCAATCGCACCCAAGGGGGGACCCCAACAGAAAGGGCCGGTTTGATACGGGGGAAGCTGACATCATACCAGGTGACAAAAGCTCCCCCACTGAACACCCCTCCAGCATGGACAGCTGAGGAGTTGTTCTACAGCTGGACATGCAAGGTGTGAGGCCCCCACACTGCCCGATAGGGTGGGTTCCTACACACCGTAGCCCTGCAGTGATATTACTACCACCCAAATCACACGCACCTGCCAGACCACTGCCGGCCTTCTGGGAGTGGGAGGCACTAACGTGATACCCGGCCTGGCAAAGGCGAGGTCGGGGGAACCCGCACTGTTTGCCTCAAGAGGTCTCGAGCCCCCCTGCTGACAACCTTTGTAGTTGACAGACATAACACCAGGCTCAACCAAACACAGACGCAGAACGTGTGGCGTGGGAGCCGCTTGACAGCACAACATTCTCACGGACAGACCCAGTCTCAGCCATCAACTGGGTGTCAGCCCCTGTCCCCATGAGAAGCGAAACGTGGGGTCGCTTGCGCTTCATTGAAGACACGCAACCCGCAACCAAAGGAAACAAATCAGAGCCCTTATCCAGCTGGTGTTGGGGGGGGGAGTGACCGGAGAGCGAGCTGCACACAGCTAGATGGTGACGTTTTTTTTAGGGCGTGCTCATCTAATGTAGCCGATCCCTCGGCCGCCAAGGCTGTCGGCCTTGTGGTCACCTGTTGACGTTGTGCCCAAGGTACCTCAGGTGGGGGAAACATGGCCGCTGGTTGAGGGCCTCGCCACAGCCGCTGGCGAGGCCGTGCTCTCACCTCTGGCTGCGCGGTGTGAGGCGGTGTGGGGCCTAGGTCAAATACCGCCCACTCTCCAGCGGAAAGTCCCTCTGCGGAGAGGGGAGCCCTGAGGAGGGAAACATTTCTTTTTAACTTCTCACCCCCTCAAAGGGAGACTAATCCAACCAAGATGTCTGTAAACAAGCGTTGACAGCATCCTATCCCTCCCTGCGGTTATAGCTTTCAAGGCCTTCAAGGCCCCGCCACCCGACAGCATGTTTGACAGAAAAAACAGCAATTCGAATAATCGCTGCTAATTCTATACTGTGGCGGTATAGGCTTAACAGCCCACCAGCCACCCGCCGGGCCGACTCACCTCATGGCGTCGGCCGGGCGGGGCACTGTTCCAACATGCCAGAGGCAAAGGACTGATGCCACCTGCTTCACAAGCACGGAGCACCAGTGGTGGTTGCAACCAGCAACCTCCACTGTGGTGTGCACCCATGAAGGGGTTAATGAATAAATTAACTAAAACTCCAGTCCTGCACACCATTCATAATATTCACAAAAAGCACACCAGCCCTAGGCCTCAGCCCATTCACCCATGAAAAAAGTAAACAAGCCACCGTCAACACTCCCAACAGTAGACACCGATTGACCGTCAGCATGAATGGTTAAGAGGAGGGAAGACCTTTTTTTAAAAGACAGCCCTCAGCGGGGAATCAAACAGAACCAGCATCGTAGCATAGCGTTAGCCGCGCGCTCCAGGATAACCGGGAAACGACAACATTTACCCAGATATCCTGCCCCTTGCGCCAATACACAACTCGGTTGTCTCACGGGACAACAAGCAGCATCACTAACGCCAGCATTATGTTATGCCTAGTGGCGCAGACCCTACCTGGGCGCGACCTAGCCACGACAGCTAGCCACCGTGCGACGTCCCTCGATCCGCTGTCAGAAGATGAGGAACCCCAGGGCAGGGCCGGCGCGCCGTTGGAACGTGCCGAGAAGATTCCAGGAGCTGGCAAATCTCCGGCGAAAACCCCAAATTTTTCAATTTCTCTCTGCATTTCATAACAGCTAGTTCATGGAATGCACTGCACGTCCATGATGGAAAACGAAAAAGAGGAAGGGCAAGTGTGACCATGTCCGGTGCCTTATAGGGGGACACCGGGGCGGGGCCTGGTCAAGCATATGGCTCGCTGATAACAAACTATCATTACACATGGGCAAAACAGAGTCCATTCTCTTCGGTTCAAATAACAAACTCAGCAAGACCGACGGCTTCTCAGTTACAGTGGGTGACAATATTGTCACAAGGAAAGAAGATATTACCTACCTGGGTTCCATCCTAGAGGCAAATCTTTCCTGTGACAAAATGGCATCCAATGTAATAAAAAAAGTCAACCAACGAACTCGTTTCTTGTACCGGATCTCCTCACTGGTAAACAAGAATACCCTGAAGACTCTAGCAGGAGCACTCATTCAAGGGTACTACGACTATGCTTGCACCTCATGGTACCAAAGCACCTCAAAGGCGCTAAAAACAAAATTACAAACATCTCAAAACAAACTGGTCAGACTACTGCTTGACCTTACTCCTAGAACCCACCTCACCCCTGCCCACTTTGACAACCTAGGATGGCTTAGAGTAGTCGACAGAGTACAGCAACTTGCAATGGGCCTGGTCTACAAGATACACTACACGACCAAGGTACCCATGTACATGACTAAATACTTCCCAAAGGTCAGTGAATACCACGATCACAACACCAGAGGGAGCTCCACAAATCATGTTAAACCCAGATTCGGCTCAAACAAGGGACTAAACACGTTTCGCAATTATGCCACATCAATGTGGAACGCCCTACCCAAAGCTGTAAAGGAATGTGAATCACTACCCACTTTCAAAAACACTCTCAAAAAACACCTAAGGGAGACTGCAACTCGAAACTGGCCCCTGTAAATGTCCGAACACAACCCCCGCCAACACCCCCCCCCCCACCCACTCCAACCCCCCCCCCCCCCCCCCACCTCCAATGTACAGTCCCACCCCCACCTACCCAATCCAATGTACAGTTTCTACGCCTAATGTATATACTCTTTTCTTTCTGGACTCTTTTTGTATCACAAATACAGTACTGTAATTGCAAATCTGGTATGTCATAAATGTATAGATGTAGCAGTACTGTCTATCTGGATGTCATATATGTTACGATGAATTGGAAATGGGGGACCCTGGTGGAAACAAGACGAAAGTCTTTCTCTGGTCTGCATCCCCTTAACAATTGTATGTATTGAGCTGTACTGCACTGTACCCATTCTGCAATCTGTTAATAAAGTTTTCATTCATTCATTCATTCATTCAAGTGCATGGGTGCATTGTTTTCGTTAATGAAGTACAGTAGGTACTGGAGATGAGGTATATCTCAATATGGCAAAGAGCGAGACGCGATTGCCAGTACGAATATATAACAGCCTGTTAACACATTTCAACACCTACAGTAGATGCTACCCAGTACAACCACACGGATGTTGGCCACGTTTGTACTGTTTTGAACTGTGTTGTACTGTGTGATTGATTGATTGAAAACCTTAATTAACAGATTGCAGAATGGGTACAGTACAGTACAGTAGAGCTCAATACACACAACACACAGAGAAAGACTTTCGTCTTGTTTACATCAGGGTCCCCCATTTTCAATTCATAATGTGTTGTACTGTGTTGTACTGTTTTTGTATTGTATTGTACTGTTTTTGTACTGTTTTATATTGTGTTGTACTGTTTTTGTACTGTTTTGTACTGTGTATTAAAGTGATGGAGTATTAAATAACAAGACGATTGTTACTTGATTACAAAATCATTTATTGAATCAAATATTAGGTAGACAAAACAGGAGTTGTACCATCAGTCCCTCCTCCCGCAAAAAAAAAGTGCACTTAAAACTTAAAAAGCAACAGCTTATAAAACTCTCACACTAAATCATGAAAATATCATTCTATCAAATTATCATTTAAACCAAGTCTATCACTGTGATAATTTCTCTTTAGTTTACAAAATATATACAACACTATGTCGCAGGAACGCTATGCATGAATATAGAGGAAATCGAGCGGAGGTGAGAGGAGAGGGAACATGAACACTTTCTCATTTCTACAGAGACATCAAAATATCCACTACTTCATTCATAAATAAACGTTTGCTATTTCCTCTGTAAATATGCTTTTTCTAGGTATTGTACTGTATAGACCAATCAATGCTACCAAATTACTTAATTCGTTAATTCATACGTTCATAAATATGTTTTGCTGTCTAATCTCTGTCATAGGCTTTTTGTATTACACCTCTTAATATCTCTTAAGCTTCAGCAACGACAGCAGTAGCAGGAGCACTCAAATCAAGTCTGGTCTGCAGGTAGTTGTACCCATAGATATATATATGACCAGATGACTCACCCGCGCTGCTGGTCAACGGAGACCGACGTTGCCACATGACGGCCATCTTGCGTAGGTGGAGCACGCCCACTCATAACATGCATGCCTATGGTGCATGTACCATTGAAATAACCATAGCGTGCTAAATTTTCAACCGTTTGGTTTGTTAAAAACTTCAGAGATGTAGTTATCATACTGCATACTTATAATGGACTTTCATATAAATTAAATTTTTTTTAATAATAATAATTCCACGCAGGAATCATCGCCACGTTAATAACGTTTGCAATAAACCAAACCGTTTGTAAATCTGTCAAGATTTCAGCGAGTTAAGAGTATTCTTGTTTGTGCGGATCATCACCTTAAATCAGTAGTCCACTCAAGCAAGATGGCCACCGGTGAACTACGCGGGAGACTCCGCCTTGAGCCATCTAGTCTTTATATATATATATATCTATGGTTGTACCTAGTGTGGAGACGCACCGTACCTACAGCTAGTTTCTAGTAGATATAGTTCATTACTCATTTGTCAGTAAACTGATCTCTTAGCTTATGGACTCCACCAATAACATATTTACAACGTTGCTTCAAAAAAAAGCTTTGAAATGTCAGGGGAAGGATAAAGTCGTCATTCTTCTCTGTGTGTGAAACATAAAACATACAAGGCCGTAGTAGTGAATCACATCATCTGTGTCCGGTAGAAACCTCATTATCTAGAATCTTGCCATGATTTATTAATTTGATCTATGTCTTTATTTGTCTTACAGTAATAAGACAACTGATATTGTCGCTCTGGGAAAACGTCATGACCCTGGGGCCGTGCCGTTTCACTGATAATACATTGCGAAATGTACAAAATAATAATATATGGGTGTGTGAAGACAATGGTTTGGATTCTCCAGGATACAGACGATATATTAGGCCTAAATAACAGCAGCATTTAACAAGTGGGCCAGAAGCCAACAATGTAGCAGAACGAGCTAGCAAGCGCTAGTCTGTCTCTACCAGCAGACCCCTCAGAGCCAAGTATGGTACCGTTTGGCATTAACATTCCAGATCTGGGCAAACGTGTGCACTCTAGGAAAAGGCACAACGGTTTGCCTTTTGTCACCGGAGATTGAGATTATTTGATTATTCATTATAACTAAAAAAACAGGTTTATTTTCAATTCAATCAATAAAAAATTTGAATCTAGAGATCGCAGTGAAGCATTCACTCGCCGTTATTTCGTGCAAGGTTGAATATACAATTTTACAATATTTTGAATTCTGAATGAAACCCACTTCCTTGGCTTGACTGAACTGAGAGGGATGAACCCTGACCTGGTTTTTAACCCTCCAGTCACCCTTGTCGCAAAATAGCCTTTTTTCCACGTGTGTTTGTGGATAGCATTGGCTAGATTTGATGTATATGCCAAAAAAGTAGCTCAGTATCACATCTTGGACTCACATTACAATAATCCATGTTTAATTATTTATTTTTTTATCACTATTAAGCGCACTGCATAAATGTGTCACACCTTCCACCCTAGTCGCAGAAATGAACCCTAACCCTAACCCCCTAACCTTAACCCTAATTAAAAAAATTGTTAAAATCCTGAAAATTTATAAATATTCGATATGTATGATGAAGACTGAAGTTAATAATGATATTCATGAAAGAAAATTGGAACAATACATGAGAAAGACATGTTTTACTGAGATCACAGTTTTCGGCAAAGGGATAAAGGTGTGATTTTTTTAAAGGTTGACTCGAGGGTTAAAGGAAAACCCCAACATTTTGGGAAATTTGCTTATTTGCCATCTTCCCTGGAGTTAGGCAAGAAGATACATACCCTTTTCTTCTCTGTGCGTGCATTAGGCTTAGGGAACAGCCGCTCCGTTAGCGTAGCTTAGCTTCATCACTGGAAGTGGGTCAGACCTGTACCCTGACGTTCCCTACACCTACAGTGCCCTACAGTCACAAAATACACTCCAAATACAACTACAAAACGTTCCTGTAAACATGTTGTGACCTGTGTATTTACCACGTGGAGAAATAAAAAATAATTGAATTCGACAATTACGTTTTCTAAGCAAATATACTCGGAATAATTTTTTGCCGAACCACTCCTCTCGGGGCGCAGTCAGTGATTTCACGCAACGCAGTGATACTTACTAACGTAACGCCGTGTTTGTTTACATTCTCATTCCATTCAAAGGATCCGAACCGATTGAAGTTTATGGATACCATGACTTAAAAACAGTATTCCCATGGCTGGTGTAACGTTAGTTTAGGTTCGTGTTAACGTTAGATAATGTACAAAATAAACGTATTTCCGCTGCTATAGACGTCGCTCTTTTATTTTGGAACCCCCCGACCGGAAGTTATTACCCTCGTTATGCTTGAGTGTCCGGTTGTTGGTTTTCGTTAGCTACAGTAGCAGCATATCAACACTAGGAATACTGTTTTCTAAATTGGGGAGGCTTTTAGGCCCCGTTTAGACGGAAACGCTAGCAGGTGAATCCGCAAAAATATTTTTTCAGATGTGCCTTTCGTTTATACGGAAACGGCGTTTTTACGGGGTGAAACCGTAAAAAAGTGAGACCACCTTCCAGGGTGGAATTCCTAGAAACGGTAAACCTTTGCGCTCTCGTCTAAACTGTCAAACCGCATAAAACGATGACGAAAGGGTCGTCAAGGCTCTCGTCGCGCGTACTGCTTACATCACAGGCATGCGCCAGTAGCCTAGAAGCATAAACAAAGCATGTCTGATTCTATCCATGGCGATCACCTGAAGGCTACATTGGCAGTACTTTTAAATACACAAGAATCTGTCCCGCGGCGTGACTGGACCCACTGTCTGTGAGTGACTCTGCTTTGGTCCAATCACATTCCCCACCCACAGTCTGCGAATCAGAGGCAGAGTAGGGCGGATCTTCACAGCACGTCATGTGACATATGCGCCAATCGTGTGACAGCAGGGCTCCGTTGTCTCGAGTTGTTACAGCCTCGTCTGCACGGAGAATTCCACCCCAAAACGCTCGTCTAAACGCAAAATTAAAAGTGAAACCGCAAGACGACTTTTGCGGTTTCTGTTCAGACTTCCATCCCAAAACGCTCGTCTAAACGTAGCCTTAATCGTCAAGGTAAGAGGATTTTAAGTCATGGTATCCATAAACTTCAATCAGTTCGGATCCTTTGAATGAAATGAGAATGTAAACAAACACGTATGAAGCTAAGCTACGCTAACGGAGCGGCTGTTCCCTAAGCCTAATGCACGCACAGAGAAGAAAAGGGTATGTATCTTCTTGTCTAACTCCAGGGAAGATGGCAAATAAGCTAATTTCCCAAAATGTTGGCGTTTTCCTTTAAGACGTGCTCCGGTTGGTTTTCCCCAGATCAGGGCACATCCTCAGGCATGTGTTATCGCACCCTACAGTATGTGGAGTATATTTACAGCAAGCATCACATCACACATAACACTGACTGAGCGGAACAGCACGAGGCGTGTCCAGGTCTTCTGGACAACTCGTGTTAAAAAGCAAATAATAAAAATAAAATAAAAAATATCAGAAAATATCAATCAATCATATTTCAACTTAGCCCTTTCACTACCACACTACAGAAAGGTTAACCCTTTCACTGCCACGCTACAGAAAGGTTAACCGTCTGTAGTGTGGTAGTGAAAGGGTTAACCTTCTGTGGTGTGGTCGTGAAAGGGCTAACCTTCTGTGGTGTGGTCGTGAAAGGGTTAACAATTTGTCGTGTGGCAGTGAAAGGGTTAACCTTCTGTATTGTCACAGTGAAAGGGTTAACCCTTTGGTAGTGTGGTAGTGAAGGGGTTAAAATATTCTGCTTTCTTTGCCCAGCAACAAGAAGGTATTATTGGCACTTTGTACAGCTTTCCAGCTCTGCAATTACAGCTGCTGTATTCAAGTACACATGGCAAGATATGTAGGAATACGGATATGACTCTGCAGTATCATAATAATAATAATAATAATAATTATTATTATTATTATTATAATAATAATTATAATAGACTCATTTCACAGGACTAGCCTACAAATCCTCATTATGGTGTTTCAAATTTGTCTTTGCTATAACGGAAATATAATATACACATTTGTCCAAAAAAATATTACATCCTTCAGCAAACAAAATATTACAAGTTATTTCCGACATTTCCCTCTTGATATCCGCTGGAATAAAAGACATAATTTAATTACGTACTGTTTTCTTCATTACTGATTCATATTTTCTAGTGACAGGTGACAAGCTGTCAAGCTGGCTACGACCAGAGGAAGAAGCTGGACTCAAGGCGGGATGAAATTATCAAACGGATCCTCCTTGATAACTAAAGGTTTAACCCTGTGAGACATTTATTTTGTTGAACACGTCTGCGCCTTTTTTCCTATTCTTTTTAATGGTTTTGCCACGACAGGCGACACGCGTCTCCTCCAGCCTGGCGCTTTTGAAGCGACACTTTTTCGGGGCGCTCTCTCTCTGTTTGAAAAAGTTCACACTTTAGCCGCGGAGCGCACCGGCGTCGATGCCCACCCGCTTGTCGACTGACCAATCGGATCAACTTTGGAGCGCAAGGAAAAAGGCGTTCCAATCTGATCACAGCCTTAACCCTTTCACCACCACACTACAGAAGGTTAACCCTTTCACTACCACACTACAGACGGTTGGTAGTGAAAGGGTTAACCTTCTGTAGTGTCGCAGTGGAAGGGTTAACCCTTTGGTGGTGTCGTGGTAGTGAAAGGGTTAAGCAGGAAGCACATTTTTTGGGGGGTGACTTTTCCCCACCACCCGTCTGAACTCCAGCTGTTCCATAGCTGTTCCACCAGGCAATCAAACAGCTGTCACGCAATCAAACAGCTGTCACTCAATCAAACAGCTGTCAGCTGTCACTCAATCAAACAGCTGTCACTCAATCAAACAGCTGTCACTCAAAAGGTGGGATTCTGGCCTACATCCCCCAAAAACGGTCACCGCAAAACAACAGCTCAGCGATGGCGGCAGGAGAATTGTACCGCACGCACCGCACCCCCCCCCCCCCCCCCCCCCCCATTTGTCTTTGTTATTGTTGAGCGAGCGTGGAGGAGGACGAGGCCTGGATCGTGCCCAGCCTGCCGTTCACCTGGACGGTCTTCGTGGGCGCGGCCACCTGGGTCACAGAGAGGAAAGACATGGTTTAGTGGGACGTCCCGTGGATGTACAGTTAGCATCACAGGTTTGAATTCAGCTCTTCGATCACCTCTCTAGTTACAGTACCATGGCAGATGTGCCATGACCAACAAATAATAAATAATCAATTAGACAGAACTGTTGTATTTAGACGCCTCAGTGACGTGATACATGTGAAAACCTCCAACTTAAAGGAACAACAGGCGGCTTATTACAACTTGTAATAAGATAAAAATCTAAAATGTTGCCAAAAATGCTGCAGCTGCCTATTGATCCATTAATTTTTTTTTTAGAACAACCTGGGCCCCATTCCCCGTACCTGGTTCAACTAAGTCGATCAAAAGTCCCATTAGCCAGCTTAAATTAACCCGATGATTGAAGTCAGGCTATCTCGGTTTCTCAAAGGCTGATTCGGTCTCGTTAATTCGAACCAGACTTCAGTAATCAGGATAATTGCGCGCAGCCGTTTTACCTGAAAAGGGGGAGGTGTCGATCCCCAAAAACCATGATTTTCTAACAAGAAGATATCGCAGAAAAGTTAAATGCATATCTATAGGCACATTTTAAGTCCCTCATTACCCCAATCAATCAGATTATATTTCTTTAAATGTGCCTGCTGGCAGTAGGCTTAATGGAATGAATAATCGAATGAGATCTTGCTAGCGAAAATAATTAGTTCAACTCTTTCAGAATAAGTAGACAAAAACAAGCCCAAAGAGTATCTAATTGATACGAATTAATAGATACTTATGAGAATCTGTACTGTATGCGCTTAGGTATCATGTACTATATAAATACATGGTTCCCAAAGTTTTCAAGGCGCGACCCCCGAAATAACGGTGTCAGAGAGGCTAGGTGGCTATTAACAGTTTCACTATTAATCAGGTTTTACGGTAATCTGTTTCGGACATCATCCATACATGCATTGAATTGATTAACCTTTGGTTTATACCAGTCATGTTCATCACCCTCTTGTTCATCATCAGATAACAGTGCTTGAATAGATAAATGCATTTTCTCAAATTCATTCATCAAAACGTCAAAGGCTTGCAATTGCTCATTCACTTTTCTCAAGTCACGTCCATGTCATCAAATCCGTCAAACAGCGCATCTCCTCAGACATTTTAATCCCAGTTACAATATCACAATAACGTGTGAGTGACAGTGATACAATTCAACAATCCACAGATTCAGATTAGTCGTAATTCACATCCACAATCCACGCATAAAGACACTTCAATTTATGCTTGAATGAAACACAATCCGGGCGCTCCGTTAAGCAAATACATGTACATCCACAGCGGAGAATATGAATCGAATCAGAGCCAAATGCCCGATAGGTGTCATTCATAAAAAATATCCCCACGGGATTCACATTTGCAATGCTCCGTTATTAAAATAACCACATAGTGTGTGTCGCGACTCGTGAGCGGCGTATAGCTAGGACGTGCATTATTTTTAAGATACATTTTTTTTTAGCATTTATTGCTTTTCATGGTCAGACATGACCGACAGATGAGGAGAGGATGAACGGGAGAAGAGGCGGGGAAGACATGCGACAAATGGGAGTCACTGGGAGTGGGAAGCGAACCCGGGACGGCCGCTTCGCGACGCAGCGCGATACATGGTGTGCTACTAGAGCGCCCCGTGACGTGCATTATTTAGGACAAAGTAAATCCATAGGCTGAATAATATGATTTATTATCAGCATTTTAGGTCTATTATTGTACATTTCAAAAGCCCCCTCTAGAAAAACATCTGAGCGTCTGAATACCTTCTTCAGCTCCCTGACGGCGCTCCCAGAGCGGATGGCCTCCAGCATGGCCTCTCTGGCCCCGCCGGCGTCCACCTGGGCCCCACCGTGCGCCACCACGCTGGGCCTGGCCTGGGCCGGGGGCGGGGGCGGAGGGGGTCCCATCGGGGGCGGGGGCAGCGGCAGAGGAGGTGCGCAGGCGGGGGGGCAGCGGGGCGGAGGAGGGGAGGAGCATGGGAGAGAGGGAGGAGAGGGAGTGCCAGGGGGGGGAGACGCGCCGCTGCTGCTCTCCTCCTGCCCGGAGCTCTTCCTGGACCTCTGCAGCTCCTCAGACGCCTCGGATCCAGTCTGTGAAGCGGAGAGAGAGGACAGACTGTAGTAGGGCCAGACAGACCAGGACCCAGACCAGGACACAGACCAAGACCCAGACCCAGACCAGGAGACAGACCAGGAGACAGACCCAGACCAGAACCCAGACCAGGAGACAGACCCAGACCAGGACCCAGACCAGGACACAGACCAGGAGACAGACCCAGACCAGGACCCAGACCAGGAGACAGACCCAGACCAGGACCCAGACCAGGAGACAGACCCAGACCAGGACCCAGACCAGGACCCAGACCAGGACCCAGACCAGGAGACAGACCCAGACCAGGACCCAGACCAGGAGACAGACCCAGACCAGGACCCAGACCAGGACCCAGACCAGGACCCAGACCAGGAGACAGACCCAGACCAGGACCCAGACCAGGAGACAGACCAGGAGACAGACCCAGACCAGGACCCAGACCAGGAGACAGACCAGGAGACAGACCCAGACCAGGACCCAGACCAGGACCCAGACCAGGAGACATACCCAGACCAGGACCCAGACCAGGACCCCAGACCAGGAGACAGACCCAGACCAGGACCCAGACCAGGACACAGACCAGGAGACAGACCCAGACCAGGACCCAGACCAGGAGACAGACAGACAGACAGACAGACAGACAGACAGACATTTGTTCTGACTGAAGATAAATGTAGGTCTTCTTTGGATGTGAGATAGTATGAAACCCTCAGGCCTGTTTGTCCGGCGGTCAGACTGTTTAGAGGCTCCTGAGGTTGTGAGGTCACGTCCCGGGGTCACGTCCTGAGGTTTGTGAGGTCACGTCCCGGGTCACGTCCTGAGGTTGTGAGGTCACGTCCCGGGGTCACGTCCTGAGGTTGTGAGGTCACGTCCCGGGGTCACGTCCCGGCTGTAGTCTATACTCTCTCTCTCTCTCTCTCTCTCTCTCTCTCTCTCTCTCTCTCTCTCTCTCTCTCTCTCTCTCTCTCTCTCTCTCTCTCTCTCTCTCTCTCTCTCTCTCTCTCTCTCTCTCTCTCTCTCTCTCTCTCTCTCTCTCTCTCTCTCTCTCTCTCTCTCTCTCACCCAAAGGGACCGGGTCTGATTTAGTCATGCAGCATTCCAGAGATTCCAGTTCTGGTCAGGAGTGTTTTAGAATAGAACCGCAGGACTACAACGCCACTGTCCCTACACTCTCTCTCTCTCTCTCTGTCTCTCTCACTCTCTCCCCCCCCCCCCTCTCTCTCTCTCTCCACATGCAGAGAGCCCCTACATGACAACAAACCACAGCTCGTGATCCACAGAGGGATGGAAATAGAGACTGTAGCAGACTACATAACAAGGTTCATTGTGGTTTATGAAATATATACAAAATCCCTCCTGCTACAGAAACATAGTCTGCAGTAGCCAGTGTCCTCTACTTCACCGTGGCATGGCAGTGTCCTTATACCTGTATCACTGTATGTATTATGTTACATCTCTGTACATACTGTACATCAGATTAGCACTACACTCAGTAGTACTAATTTATATATGTTATACCCAGTTTAATCTCCTGTACATTGCATTATTACTGTTGCACTTTACTGTTACAGTTGCACTCTGGTTGGATGACCATTATATATACTACAGAAGAGGGCCATAAGAATCACACATAAAGTGAGTTATCGAGAACACACAAATACATTATTTATTAAATCTAGAATCATTAAACTTGAAGACATGGTTAAGTTTCAAACAATGTTAATTATGTTTAGGGCAAGAAATAATACACTGCCAGAAAAACTACTAAATCTTTTTCATTTAGAAAGTGAGTTTAGTAGGAGAAAATACAATTTTAAACATCAGTTTGCACGTACCACACTTAAAAACAGATGTGTCCTTCAGTTATTGGTGTAAAGTTGTGGAAATCTCTCCATAGCGAGCTTAAGGGATGTAATAGTGTTTATCAATTCAAAAAAAATTATAAAAAAAAATATTTAGTCAGTATGAAAATCAAATGTGATCTGAATAGTGAGATATTTTCTTTTCTTTTTTTCTCTCTTTCTTTTATTCTTTATTATTATTATTATTATTATTATTATTATTATTATTATTATTATTATTATTATTATTATTATTATTATTATTATTATTATTATTATTATTATTATTATTATTATTATTATTATTATTATTATTATTATTATTATTATTATTATTATTATTATTATAAAAAAAAATCTTGTTTAACTGTGGATTGTGAGTTTCTTGTATAATGGTATAAATTATTATTTGTGTAAATTAGGTTGTACGCCGACCATTAAGTAAATACTTCTTTAGTTTAGGAATAAGGGGCAGGTAACTATAAGATTTATTCTTCTTCCTGCTCCTTTTGTCCATGGAATGTTATTTATGATTGTGTAATGAAGAAACTCTGATTGTATGATTCCATGTGGCAAATAAAAACTCTGAACTGAACTGAACTGAACTGATGGCAAACTTATTTTTGTTGTACTTCTGCTGTATGATGACAATACATTTGAATCGAATCTAATCAAATCTAATCTACCATGTCTATATTACTACCTACTATGCTAATATGTCGATACTACGATGCACTCAAGACTGTAGCACTCAAGTTCGACACTGTTTGACAAACAATCATATTTACCCTTAGCTGCCAGAATTGTACCCTTCCTTCCTGCTGACTTGTTGTGCAGAACTTTGTCTTTTAGGAGGCGATCTGAGCCGGGCGGGCAGGGTTTAAATATTCAGGCGAGCCACTTCTATACAACGATGGCATCAGTAACTCCGCCTGCCCGTCATTGTGAAACGGTCGGTAGTGTGGTGCGGACCTCCATGAGCATTATTTGGAATTGCGATAACATATTTGGATTATCTCTTTTGCATTACATCAGATACAAGGTAAGAACATCATATATGAATTTGATCGTTGATCTGACATTATTTCTACCCCGATCACAGCTATCTGTGTGGACCATGTAACGCTGTTTACCGTTGGCTGCGGTGGGGGTGGGGGGGGAGCGCCCTGCTACGACGGTCATTTCATGTATGGACGAGGAGACATAATAGTGATAATCTAGCGTTGATTACAGGATGATTAGATAATCAGCCGAAAAATTACAACATGATGGCTGGATTACAGTAAAATTCATTTTTCTCGCCTTTTCCTGGAATTACTGAAAAACACCAAAACCATACTCTATTCAAAACGGTATAAAACGGAAATGTACAAATGAAAAAACAATCTGTCTCTGCAATGTTGACTAGAAGCAGCTCACTGAGACCTGACGGCATTATTAGACCCATAGATATAATATAAGATATATTTTAAGCACTCGCAAATGTCACAGTCTAAAACTATATCCATTGAATAAAGACCTGGCAATGAATGGGGTATCAGCGCCACCTGGCGGTCAATGTGTTAAGATGTTAGACCCTAATATGAAAAACGATGTGATTTAATGCTCTATGCCAGGGATCGGCAATAGGCGGCCCGCGGGCCAACATTGGCCCGCCAACAATAATTTCTGGCCCGTCAGATTATTTTGAGAATATGATATTTATTTGACGCACGGGAAATATTCACTCGGGACGCCAGGGTGTCTTTTATTGTGAAGCTGTATCTATCTACCGGCAGTCATCAAAAGCATGTCTGTCACTATAGCCAATTGAAATGCTAGAAATGGTCAGGTGGACTGGGAGAACCAATGGAATAGTCCCACCGGGCCCTGTGTCTATTTCCCTAACGCACTTTCACTTCCGCGTTCGAGATGCGACTCGCGAGCGAGTTGAAGAAAACAAAACAAACATCTTTGGATAGCAACGGGGAAATATAACGCTTCTTTTAATAAACAGGAGCCATACTTAAAATACGGGTTTATCGCAACAGGTCGGTGATTCTTGCGTGCCGAGCCGACGTCCTCTCTGCATAATATGTGGCGACAACAACAACAACAACAACAACAACAACAACAACAACAACGAGGCAAGTTGGCAGATAAAGTAGCTGCATTCAACGCCAATCTGGAATTGGAGGGCGGCGAGTGGATATGACATGTTTCAAAGATTAGCAGGGATTTTGGAGGACTTAACAACAAACAAGGAGGTACAATATGGTGAGTCGTGTTTTCATGCATTCTGATCTGTTCATCACCCGCCGGCGCCGCGGTGATCTGCAACAGCTGAGAGCTGTTCATGAATGAATGGATGAGTGAGAACTTTGTTTGGCGGATTGCAGAGTGGGTGCAGTGCAGTGCGGCGCAGTGCACACGGTTGTTGGGGGGATGCAGACCAGAGAAAAACGTTTGTCTTTTTTCAATATCAGTATATTAAATTAGCCATTGTTTTTGATCCTGGCCCGCCAAGCAACGGCTTGGGGAAAATCTGGCCCGCGGCCAAACCTAATTGGCGACCCCTGCTCTATGCCTTACCTTGACTTTGTCTACACCACACAGGTACCCATGTACATGTCGAAATACTTCCCAAAGGTCAGTGAATACCACGCCCACAACACCAGAGGGAGTTCCACAAATAATGTGTAACTGGCCACCGTAAATGTCCAACCCCACCCCCTCCTAATAGACAGTCTCCTCCCCACCGTATGTATATATTCTCTCCCCACCGTATGTATATTTTTTCTCCCGCCCACCCACCCCCTCCTAAT
The DNA here is from genome assembly GCF_963971535.1 of Notolepis coatsorum. Lineage (NCBI taxonomy): Eukaryota > Metazoa > Chordata > Actinopteri > Aulopiformes > Paralepididae > Notolepis > Notolepis coatsorum. Next base: position 140,817,379 of record NC_140166.1, on the reverse strand, counting down.
GTACAGTCTCCTCCCAATCATATGTATATATTCTCTGTTAGGATCTATGGGTAACATTACGGTATATTTGCATATCGTATATGTCACAAATGTAACAGTACTACCGGTATATACCTGTATGTCATGTATGTCCCTATGCCATAAATGTCATGATGTCATGTATGTTGTGTATGTCATAAATGTCACTATGAATTGAAAATGGGGGACCCTGATGTAAACAAGACAAACATCTTTGTCTGGTCTGCATCCCCTTAACAATTGTGTGTATTGAGCCGTACTGTATTTTGTACCCATTCTGCAATCTGTTAAATAAAGTTTTCATTCATTCATTCATTCTATTTAGCTGCTATCTATTTTATGCTCGTTTTATACTTATTTTATGTCTGCACTTGCATTGCATTGCTCTTGATCTGCCAATTTTGTGCACATTTTATGCCTGTCTTTTTGTTACTGCTGTGAAGCAGTTTGAGCTGCAATTCTTGTATGAAAGGTGCTATACAAATAAAAAACATAAAAAAAATGTCTTACAATCCCCAATTGAGTCGTTATGCCAATTCCCTTCCTGGCCGTTGCGCGCATTGCCCTACTGTCGGTCTGGGAAGGGGTGTAGACTATCACATGCCTCCTCTGTCGGTCTGGGGAGGGTGTAGACTACCGCATGCCTCCTCTGTCGGTCTGGGGAGGGTGTAGACTATCACATGCCTCCTCTCTGGGTCTGGGGAGGGTGTAGACTACCACATGCCTCTCCTCTGTCGGTCTGGGAAGGGTGTAGACTACCACATGCCTTCCTCTGTCGGTCTGGGGAGGGTATAGACTACCACATGCCTCCTCTGTCGGTCTGGGGCAGGCCACGTGAGCGGATCGGCGCGGCCGAGAAATCCGCTCTTCGCTCTTTAAAGCTTGGTCCGCTCCGCTAATCGCTCATGTTGACCCCGCCCCCAAGTCGCTCTCCGCTCGCTCCCCGCTCACCTTGAATCGAGCGCTCCCCGCTCCCCGCGCCAGATCGCTCGGCAGTTTTTTTTTTTTTTTTGGAGCATGGTGTAAATTAGCTCAAACTACAACAGTCTACACCCCCTGGGCCCCTTAACAATTGTTTGTATTGAGCCGCATTGTAATTGTACCCATTCTGCAATGTTAAATAACATTGTTTATCCATTCACTAGCTCTATTAAGCGATGATAGGCTAGCCGAGCCACAATGCTATGGTCGCTGCCATTAACGTTAGCATGTAAGCTAACGACAACAACAATGGCGTCGATACTTTTTCTAACAGGAGTGAGTGAAGGAGGAGGAGTGAAGCCTGAACCGGATATCACAGGTTCACCCTTCTCATTGGTTGAAAATGGCCTTCATGTTTGTACATCGCCATCTGTTGCTTTGGCATTGTACTGCATGTATATTACATCAACAGTGTTAAACCACTGTGAGCGGCCTGGAGTGGATTGGAGCGGAGGAGAACTCTCGCTCCGGACGTCGCGCCGACTCATTTTAAAACCCACTCCTCGCTCACGTCAAAACCGGCCGCTCCGCGCCCCGCGCCGCTCACGCTCCGATCCGCTCACATGCACTGGTCTGGGGAGGGTGTAGACTACCACATGCCTCCTATGGACGGTCTGGGGAGGGTGTAGACTACCACATGCCTCCTCTCTGGGTCTGGGGAGGGTGTAGACAGGGCCGCCTCAGGGGGTGTGCGAGCAGTGCGGTCGCACAGGGCCTCGCAGGAAGGGGGGCCTCGCAAAAAAAATTAATAAAAATCCAAAGCGTGCAGCTTTGGAGGTTATGCTTAGTTATGCCAGCCAAAACGAAGAGGACGGTCATTCGGCAGATGGACTGAAGATGAAAGTTGTTGCATGTTAGACAGTTCAGTCAGGCTAGCCATCCCGGCTAAAGGCAGGGACAGCTAGTTAGCTTTAGCTACGTTATAATATTGAGTGCTAACGTGTGGTTCAGTCGGGATAGCCATGATGATGTCGGCTAGTAGCTAGCTTAGCTAAAGGCTAACTAGCGTTAGCTAACCTAGAGAGAGTGCGTGCAGCATTGTTATGCCAAGATGAAGAGGACGGTCATTCGGCAGATGAACTTCGTCAACTCCACGCGGTTGTCTCCATCCTCTTGGACGTTTGGTGAGTTTTTAATGCACTCTATTCTATTCCCGCCGTGGATATATCTCTCTCTCTCTCTCGGGAGCCAAACGGGCCGGCTAGCTGTTGTAGTAGCTAACGGTGTGTGGCCTGGTGTCAGCACCTGGTGCGAGGGAGGTGAGCTTGGTGTTTCATTATGAGAATATCTCCATGCTCAAGTCGGCTATAGTCCGCAAGGGACTTGTTGCCGGCACCGCTATGGCAACACTGTCTGTCTGTAGTGGGACGTGTATTGCCTTCTTTTTCCCTTCTCTCTTCGTATGAGAAGAGGAAAACACAGCGGCTGTCTGAAGTGTTGGCCTGTATTGCTTTTCTCACGTTGTACAGTTTTTCAGTGGTAGCCGCATAGCTTGCTTCTGCGTTAGCTAGTGGTTAGCGATAGCCGGGTTGAGCTAACTGTTAGCCAGTTAGCTGTTTAGCTACGACGTTAGCTGCTCGTTTTCGCTCGGCTGGGAACGTTAGCTTGATGCTATCAGTTAGCCTAGAGTTAGCTGTTAGCTTGTGCTACGACCATTGACATTAGCCGTGAGAATAGCAGGCCCTGGCACTCTGACTACGACATCATCTTTGACAGAAGATGTAGTCGGGCCTGCACCATGACAAGGCTCCGGCCATAGCTTCTTTTTGTCCCGCCAGCGAGAGGCCTTTTGTCAACGTGGAGACCTGTGTTGCGGCCTTTCGCCCCCTGCGTTCCTTGGTGCAGGTAAGATGTCCATTGGACATTACCCCACTCTTCCTTCCTTCCCCTCCAGAATGTTTTGTTAATAACGATGTTTTTTTCCAGGCAAAACATATGTTACTTCACAACATTTGGAGATACGACATGTGCTGTGTGTGAATTGTCTTGGTCGTTTGTGTAGCTTGGGTAGCGTTGGCCAAAGCTGTGTGTGGCCTGGTGTCAGTACCTGGCTACTCTATTTGCAGTTAGCCTATTTAGCTGATGTCGGCCATTGGCTCCTTGCTACTTTGTTTTCTCTGGTATAGACCCTCTTCTCTTTGGATTTAAGTGTTGATCTTTGTCCTTTTGGATCTATGTATATTCATGTTGCCTTTGTGAAGTTATCTTTTCCTTCTGTTTTGTTCTTCCATTAAAAGTTGAATATCCTTTAGGGGCTCATCTTTGCTTATCTCTCTCATACATGCTCTCTCTCTAACACACACACACAGACATGCTCTCTCTCTCTCTAACACACAAACACACATGCTCTCTCTCTCTCTTTCTAACACAGACATGCTCTATATCTCTCTCTAACACACAAAATGACATGCTCTCTCTCTATATATTTCTCTCTCTTTCTAACACACATATACATGCTCTCTCTCTAACACACACACAAACAGACATGCTCTCTCTCTATCTCTCTCTCTCTGGCCTTGCTCTGGTGGAGGGTCAGGGGCATTGCCGGGTCTGTGCAGCGATAACACTGTATATTGACTGTAGAACGGGAGCTCTCTCTCTCTCTCTCTCTTGCTATATGTTGACTGTATCATGCCCAGCCTCGGGCAGTGCTATTATTTAAGAATATGTTGACTCTATGAAAAAATAAATAAAAAATGTATATATATATAATTATTTTATTTTTTTTACCTTTTAGGGGGGGGGGGGGGGGGCTCGCGTTTAAATCTCGCACAGGGCCTCGCATTTCTCCCAGGCGGCCCTGGGTGTAGACTACCACATGTCTCCCCTGTCGGTCTGGGGAGGGTGTAGACTATCACATGCCTCCTCTGTCGGTCTAGGGAGGGTGTAGACTACCACATGTCTCCTCTGTCGGTCTAGGGAGGGTGTAGACTACCACATGTCTCCTCTGTCGGTCTGGGGAGGGTATAGACTACCACATGCCTCCTCTGTCGGTCTAGGGAGGGTGTACTGTAGACTACCACATGTCTCCTCTGTCGGTCTGGGGAGGGTGTAGACTATCACATGCCTCCTCTGTCGGTCTAGGGAGGGTGTAGACTACCACATGTCTCCTCTGTCGGTCTGGGGAGGGTGTGTGGACTATCACATGCCTCCTCTGTCGGTCCGGGGAGGGTGTAGACTATCACATGCCTCCTCTGTCGGTCTGGGGAGGGTGTAGACTACCTCATGCCTCCTCTGTCGGTCTGGGGAGGGTGTAGACTACCTCATGCCTCCTCTGTCGGTCTGGGGAGGGTATAGACTACCTCATGCCTCCTCTGTCGGTCTGGGGAGGGTGTAGACTACCACATGCCTCCTCTCTGGGTCTGGGGAGGGTGTAGAACTACCACATGCCTCCTCCGATACATGTGGAGTCGCCAGCCGCTTCTTTTCACCTGACAGCGGGGAGTTTCACTGGGAGAACGTACCGTGTGCAGAGGTTCACGCTATCTCCCCCAGATCCCATCCCTGCTGAACAGGCGTCCTGACCGACCAGTAGGAGTCGCTGTTTGTAATGATCAGGACACGCACCCCACCGGCTTCCCACCCGCTAACACTGACAAAATGTCTTTGCAGGGACGACCAAGGTACCGCTGATGGCTGGATTTGATCCCAGAGTCTCTGCGGTGGTAAGCGAGTGCTTAGACCTCTACGCTACCCATTTGCCCATACAAATAAAGTGTATTATTATTATTATTATTATTATTATTATTATTATTATTATTATTATTATTATTATTATTATTATTATTATTATTATTATTATTATTATTATTATTATTATTATTATTATTATTATTATTATGATTATGATTACCTTCCTGAGGCGTCCGGAGCTGCTGCTCTGAGCCCTGATAGCAGCCAGCAGGGCTGACCTCTCGTTCTCCTCCTCAGCATAGGATGGCTTCTTCAGGCTGGGAGCACAGCTGGAGATCTACAGAGAGGAGCAGGAGGTGGTGGTCAGGATCTGTGCTCTACTGCCATACCCGTTTATCTATCTATCTATCTATCTATCTATCTATCTATCTATCTATCTATCTATCTATCTATCTATCTATCTGTCTGTCTGTCTGTCTGTCTGTCTGTCTGTCTGTCTGTCTGTCTGTCTGTCTGTCTGTCTGTCTGTCTGTCTGTCTGTCTGTCTGTCTGTCTGTCTGTCTGTCTGTCTGTCTGTCTGTCTGTCTGTCTGTCTGTCTGTCTGTCTGTCTGTCTGTCTGTCTGTCTGTCTGTCTGTCTGTCTGTCTGTCTGTCTGTCTGTCTGTCTGTATGTCTGTCTGTCTGTCTGTCTGTCTGTCTGTCTGTCTGTCTGTCTGTCTGTCTGTCTGTCTGTCTGTCTGTCTGTCTGTCTGTCTGTCTGTCTGTCTATCTATCTATCTATCTATCTATCTATCTATCTATCTATCTATCTATCTATCTATCTATCTATCTATCTATCCATCCATCCATCCATCTATCTATCCATCAGTGCATCAGTGCATCCATGCACCCAATACATCCATCCCCTCAACCATAATCAATTTTTCTCCAATGGAGAGACCTAACACGCTTCTATGTGTTTGAAATGCAGCAAATCAAGTTGTTTTTGCTTAGATAATTCTTTTTATCTTAGAGGTGGCTCTTGATATTGGATTTTAGTACTGGGGTAAAACTCCCCTCGCCAGTTTCTTCCTGCTATCAGCCTGATATGTGATACTGTTACGTAATTATTATTAGTCTCCCCTAGGGCTGAGCCCAAACGTTCAAACATTTGTGCATTATGTTGGCATTCAAATTCTAAATCAACATTCAAATTTTTTATAAAAATATATATATATATATATATATCTTTTTATATATATATTTTTTTATGTGTCTATTCATTCTGTTTAAACCAATAGGGTTTTTCTTCACAGTTGCAGATAAAGATTAGGCTACACTAATATTATAGTATTAAAACTGATGAGTTATATTCATTAAAGAAAGTTGATTTAATCTGAATATATACTATGATTAAGAGTACAGGTAAACAGTATACACAAGGTACCCGAACTGGCATAGGTATATGGCATAGGTCGTAGTCCTGTGCAGGTTTTGGCGGTTAAGAGTTGGACACACTTATTGGTCAGACATTCTGGAAGCCCTTGAATGAGCCCTGAGGGACTCCAGACCCCACGCTGAGAGCTCCCGCTCTGGGCACTCACCTTAATAACTGTATGCCATATATATTATGCTTTCTTTTTTAGCAGTTTTTTAACAGCAGGCCCAGGGACAACAGTTGAAAATTAGCTTTGGCTAACACTGTCTCACACATTTACATTTATGTTCATTGAATGAATGAATGAATGAATGCATGAATGAATGAATGAATGAATGAATGAATGAATGAATGAATGAATGAATGAATGAATGAATGAATGAATGAATGAATGAATGAAAACTTTATTTAACAGATTGCAGAATGGGTACAATACAGTACGGCTCAATACACACAATTGTTAAGGGGATGCAGACCAGAGAAAGACGTTTGTCTTGTTTACATCAGGGTCCCCCATTTTCAATTAATAATGTACTAATAATTCATTAATGTGTGCTGTCCCTGTTCAAATAAAGTTGAAACTGAAACTGAAACACTTAAGTGGTCAGACATTCTGGGACCCCTTGAAGGAGCCCTGAGGGACTCCGGCCCCCCGCTTTGAGAGCTTCCTCTCTGGGCACGTTCTCACCTTCTTCAGCCTCTCCTTGCCTCCTCCCGTCTGGATGGCCTGCATCAGGGAGCTGTGTACGTTGGTCTCCTTCTGGACAGACTTGCAGATCACCGGTCGGAACCTTGTCACCGGGCCGAACACCGTCACCTGCTGGGGCTCTGGCAGCACCCCACCCCCACCGGCGGACACCCGCACCGAAGGCTCCGGCTTCCGGGCCAAGGCGGGGCGCACCACCGCCGCTTTGGTGGTTGTCTCTTTGTTCTGCAAATAGAAGGCAATAGAACATAACACGGTGGATATCAAACATGGAAGGTAAAGATGGTTTTAAACTAGGGATGTCCAAAATTAAAATGTAATATCGGAGGTTATCGGTTTTCAAATTATTATTTATCTTTTTTTACATTTATTTACCCAGGCAAGCTAGTAAGAACAAATTCTTATTTTATTTATTGTCAAAAGTATGCATAATGTTGTGTTAATTCCACGACAAGAGATATGTAATGTTAATTACCTGAAATTATTTTGTTTTTTTTGGGGGGGGGGGGGGGGGGGGGGACCCTGCATATAGTATCGGTTGATATCGGTATCGGAAATTTAAAATATTAAAATATGAGAATAATAAACAGTGTAAACAAAGGTGCAGATGAGGGTCTGTGTGCCTTATCTGTTAATTTATACGTTACTCTCGATAAATAATTAGAATCTGAATATATACTATGAGTAAGAGTACAGGTAAACAGTATACACAAGGTACCCGAACTGGCATAGGTATATGGCATAGGTTGTAGTCCTGTGCAGGTTTTGGCGGTTAAGAGTCGGACACACTTAGTGGTCAGACATTCTGGAAGCCCTTGAAGGAGCCCTGAGGGACTCCAGACCCCACGCTGAGAGCTGGACAATATCGGTATATCGGATATCGATAAAAAAGCCAATATCGAACATCCCTATTTTAAACTGTTAAACTGTAATTCTGAACTATTTTTATTGCACTGCACTATTGCACTATTATACTCTGTCTATTCTATTTTACTAACTATTTTATTGCACTGCACTATTGCACAATTTTACTCTGTCTATTCTATTTTACTAACTATTTTATTGCACTGCACTATTGCACTATTTTACTCAGTCTATTCTATTTTACTAACTATTTTATTGCACTGCACTATTGCACTATTTTACTCTGTCTATTCTATTTTACTAACTATTTTATTGCACTGCACTATTGCACTATTTTACTCTGTCTATTATATTTTACTAACTATTTGATTGCACTGCACTATTGCACAATTTTACTCCGTCTATTCTATTTTACTAACTATTTTATTGCACTGCACTATTGCACTATTTTACTCAGTCTATTCTATTTTACTAACTATTTTATTGCACTGCACTATTGCACTATTTTACTCTGTCTATTCTATTTGACTAACTATTTTATTGCACTGCACTATTGCACTATTTTACTCTGTCTATTCTATTCTACTAACTATTTTATTGCACTATACTATTGCACTAGTTTACTCTGTCTATTCTACTTTAATAACTATTTTATTGCACTGCACTATTGCACTATTTTACTCTGTCTATTCTACTTTACTAACTATTTTATTGCACTGCACTATTGCACTATTTTACTCTGTCTATTTTATTTTACTAACTATTTTATTGCACTGCACTATTGCACTATTTTACTCTGTCTATTTTATTTTACTAACTATTTTATTGCACTGTACTGTTGCACTATTTTACTCTATCTATTCTATTTTACTCTTTTTATTATTGTCTATTTTTAAACTGCAATAGAATCAAACCATAAACAATGTGGCCTATTGGAATGTTGGAGCCTAATGTGAAAAACGATGATTTTTATATGTCTGCACTTTATGTGCTAATTTTGTGCCTGTCTTCTTTGCTACTGTGAAGCACACACGATGACAAATTACAAAGGCACCTCCCTCAAGCTGAACAGTGACATCCAACTGGCAAATGATCTCAATACCTTCTATGCAAGGTTTGAGGCTGTGAATAACAGCACCAGCCTACAAGCCACTGCAATAGAGGGGGGGGGCACTGCCGATGGAGACTCAGTGTTCAGGTTAACAGAACATGAGGTGAGGAGGACCTTTAAGAAGATGAATATCAGGAAGGCAGCAGGACCGACAGTATCCTGATGATCAGGACACAGCCATGAGCGGTCGCAAATTCCTGAGCTCCCGGAGCCCTCGCAAATTCCTGAGCTCCCGGAGCCCTCGTCAATACAGCAAACAAAAGAGATTTTGCGCACATTTTCTCCTCGTTATGTTTTGGATAACGGATTCGTACCTCTACTCAACGATGAAGCATAACCAGACAGAAGAGGAGAGAAGAGCAAAAATAGAAAAGGAGGTACACAGCGACTTTTATTTCCAAAACGGCACGGAACATAAGCACCTGGCCGTGGGGACAGCGACCGTTCACGCAACATTAACGGCCAATCCTGAAAGAAAGAACAGACCCCCGAATGGCAGAATGGACCGAAAGACCTTTTTGTCCCTTATCCTGCTACTCTCGGGAGACATTCATCTAAACCCAGGCCCGGTCTTGACCAGAACACAGGCGAGAAGACTTGGTCTGGCAGCGCAAGAAGCGAGGGAGGTTACCATCGCGACCAATATCAACAACTCAACCTGTGGCTACATCCACTGCCCGGACGGCAACTCTTCCCAAATGACGCCGCAGCAGACGAGCACACGTGAGGCAGAGACGAGAGGAGGTGAACCGAGGGTCGAAACCATGACGACCATCCCGACGCGGGATTTAAACATCACAACGCCCGATAGCCGGCTAGCCAGCGGAGCTAACGGACCGAGTCCTTTGTTGTACCAGCACGGCACGGGTCCCGACCCCCCCCTCCCCCCTTCCCACCCACGTCAACAAAGCCCCCCCAACCGGCAACCCCACGGACAAATCGCCTGATAAACTAGCCAACCTAGCCAGGCTGGCTATGTTTACCAGCCCAGGAGAACAAAAGGTTGCCGCCAGAAAAGAAAGGACAAAGGACTCCCCCTCCCCACACACCAACACACAGACCTCACGGAGACAACAACAAAGCCCCCCCCCTCCCTCCCCCACAGCAGCACCAGAAGACCATTACCTGGAACTCGAAGACATCAATAACACAGCTAATAAAAACGGACTACACATCTTTCACCTTAATGTAAACAGCATTAAGCATAAGCTGGACGAATTAAGAAACCTGTTTATGAGCGGTAAGGTAGACATAATTTGCTTTACTGAAACTAAACTTGATCCATCTGTAACAGACCCTGAAATAGAAATAGAGAACTATACTATAGTCCGTAATGACAGAAACCAGTATGGAGGTGGTGTTTGTATGTACATACATAAGGACACCAAATTCATTACCCGTACTGACCTTCATCATGAGGCAATTGAAACCGTATGGGTGGAAATTTTATTTGAAAGGGCAAAATCTGTTCTAGTCGGCACAATATACAGACCGCCAGATCAAACTGGCTTTTATGATACTTTGGATGTGTGCTTAGCTGGAGCTGAGGATGCGGAAAAAATTCTTATTGGGGATTGGAACACGGATATGCAACAAAAAAATGCACCCGTCTTCAAATCCTTCAATAGGTTTTGTGATCTGCACGGCCTCAACCAACTAATCACCCAACCCACAAGGATATGTGAATCAACTCAGACTACCATTGACCTCATACTGACCTCTGACAAGTCCAAGATCTCCAGTAAAGGGGTTATAGCATGCGGGTTAAGTGATCATTACATGATATTCTGTACCCGCAAAAAGCTAAAACTAAAGGCTGGCTGTCACAAAACAGTCACATCTAGAGACCTCAAAACCTACTCTAGCGAGGCCTTTAACCTTGAACTGGAGAGTCTGGACTGGTCAGATGAACTCAATGGTACACTGGTTGAAGAAACTTGGCTTGGCTTCAAAACCAAATTTTCATCAATACTAAACAAAATGGCCCCCCTAAGAACCACCAGGGTAAAAAATCGCGCTGAGCCATGGATGCACACTGAAATACTGACCGCTATGAAAGCCAGAGACAAAAAATGCTCTGAGTTTCGTAAAAGTCAGTCAAAGCTTACCAAAAGCACGAGCAGTGAACTCCAAGACCACGTGACTGAACTCAAACTAGAAAGAAACAGACTAAGAAATGACGTAAACTCCATGATCAAAACTGTTAAAAAAAATTTCATCAATGACAAAACCGAGGAAAACAAAAATAAACCATGTGAACTTTGGAAATTACTCAAAAATCAACTAGGCTGCAGTAAAAAAACTCAAAACCAGGTTCTCAAACATAAACATAAAGACGGACAACACGCTCATCACAGACAAGCTGGATGTAGCCAATTACTTAAACACTTTCTTCACAAACATAGCCACAACACTGGTAAACAAACTACCCTCCCACTCAGGGCAGTATGGGGTAGAACACATAGTAGCATACTACATGAACCTAGGCGTCCACAAAGACGACTTCAAACTGGAAATAGTAACTACAGATGAGGTACTCAAAAAACTGAGCGCCCTCCAACCAAACAAGGCCACTGGCCATGACAACATCCCCTCCAAATTCCTCAGAGACTCAGCAGCAGCCATCACCCCAGTCATCACACACATAATAAACCTCTCCATAAAACAGGGACACGTCCCCAAGGACTTCAAAATTGCGAGAGTAACACCCCTGCACAAAAAGGGCAGCAAATTAGACCCGGGTAACTACCGCCCTGTTTCTATCCTTACATCCATCTCGAAAGTCATGGAAAAAATAGTATACGAACAGATCGAAAAGTACCTCGCGGAAAAAAATCTAATCTACGAATTCCAATCTGGCTTCAGAACATCCCACTCCACTGACACATGCCTTCTCTACTTGAACGACCACATCAAACAAGAGGTGGACGCGGGCAAATACTGCGGCATGGTCATGCTGGACCTACAAAAGGCCTTCGACACTGTCAATCACACCATTCTGATTGACAAGCTAAAAGCAATTGGTTTTGATAGTTTATCAGTGAGCTGGATACAATCCTACCTGGAGGGGAGGGAACAGATGGTGGAAGTAAACGGTACCCTATCCCCCCCCCTCACAGTGAGCTGTGGTGTTCCACAAGGAAGCATACTAGGACCGCTACTATTCCTAATTTATGCAAATGACATGTCGTCAGCTTGTGACTGCAACTTGTTCCTGTTTGCGGACGACTCAGCCCTGCTGGTCTCTGACAAGAACAAGTTACAGGTTGAAAAAGCCCTCAGCTCGGAACTAGGCAAAATCTGCATATGGCTCGCCGACAACAAACTATCATTACACATGGGCAAAACAGAGTCCATTCTCTTCGGTTCAAATAACAAACTCAGCAAGACCGACGGCTTCTCGGTTACAGTGGGTGACAATATTATCACAAGGAAAGATGAAATTACCTACCTGGGTTCCATCCTAGAGGCTAATCTTTCCTGTGACAAAATGGCATCCAATGTAATAAAAAAAGTCAACCAACGAACGCGATTCTTGTACCGGATCTCCTCTCTGGTAAAAAAGAATACCCTGAAGACTCTAGCAGGAGCACTCATTCAAGGGTACTACGACTATGCTTGCACCTCATGGTACCAAAGCACCTCAAAGGCACTAAAAAACAAATTACAAACATCTCAAAACAAGCTAGTCAGACTACTACTTGACCTGACTCCTAGAACCCACCTCACCCCTGCCCACTTTGACAACCTAGGATGGCTTAGAGTAGACGACAGAGTACAGCAACTTGCAATGGGCCTGGTCTACAAGATACACTACGCGACCAAGGTACCCATGTACATGTCAAAATACTTCCCAAAGGTCAGTGAATACCACGATCACAACACCAGAGGGAGCTCCACAAATCATGTAAAACCCAGATTCGGCTCAAACAAGGGACTAAACACGTTTCGCAATTATGCCACATCAATGTGGAACGCCCTGCCTAAAGCTGTAAAGGAATGTGAATCACTACCCACCTTCAAAAACACTCTCAAAAAACACCTACGTGAGACTGCAATTCGAAACTGGCCCCTACAAATGTCCTAACCTAGTTGTACAGTAAATGACCAAGTAAGGCTTTGTCAATATTCCAATGTACAGTGTAAAATGTGTGTGTGTCCCCTACCCAACCCCCCCCCCCCCCCCCCCCCCCACCTCCAATGTACAGCCCTCACCCAACCCCACCCCACCAACCTCCTCCAATGTACAGTTTCTACGCCAAATGTATATACACTCCTTTTCTGGACACTTTTGTATCACAAACAGTACTGTATTTGCAAATCTGATATGTCATAAATGTATAGATGTAGCAGTACTGTCTATCTGTATGTCATGTATGTCATATATGTTATGATGAATTGAAAATGGGGGACCCTGGTGGAAACAAGACGAAAGTCTTTCTCTGGTCTGCATCCCCTTAACAATTGTATGTATTGAGATGTACTGTACTGTACCCATTCTGCAATCTGTTAATAAACTTTTCAATCAATCAATCAATCAATCCCCGGCCGCGTCCTAAAAGTCTGTGCCGACCAACTGGCCCCGGTATTCACTGACATATTTAACCTGTCCTTAGAACAGGCTGTCATCCCCACCTGTCTGAAGAAGTCCACCGTTATCCCTGTACCCAAAAAATCTACGCCCGCTTGCCTCAGCGACTACCGCCCTGTAGCTCTCACCTCCATAGCCATGAAGTGCTTTGAGAAGCTAGTAAAGGGCTACATCTGTTCCTCCCTCCCCATCAACCTGGACCCCCTGCAATTTGCATACCGCCCCAACAGGAGGACGCCATAGCCCATGTGCTGCACACAGCAGCATCACACCTGGACAAGAGGCAGGGGAACTATGTGAGAATGCTATTCATCAACAGCTCAGCATTCAACACCATAGTCCCCTCCAAACTCATAGCCAAGCTCAGGGACCTGGGCTTGAACTATGACCTCTGCCAGTGGGTCTTGGACTTCCTGACGGGCAGACCCCAGGTGGTGAGAGCAGGCAACTGCACCTCCTCATCCATCACTCTCAACATAGGGGCCCCCCAGGGCTGTGTTCTGAGTCCCTCCTCTACTCCCTGTACACACACGACTGTGTGGCACAGCGGAACAACAACACAATCATCAAATTTGCTGACGACACAGTAGTGGTGGGCCTGATCTCTGCAAACGATGAGAGGGCCTACCTGGAAGAGGTAAAGATGTCAATATCTATGTTGGTAGAACGGGTTTGTCCTATTCTTTGGTCACGAGACAACCTTCAGAACACACTATGGCCTAATCATCCTGTCTCCCTGGGAGAGTTCATGATAAACTAAAATGTGCTTTTGGTGAGCTGGATTTTGTATTGTACATCTGTTATCTGTCATTCTTGTCCGTTTCTGTATCTTGTATCTATCGATTCGTTTCTGTATCTATCTTGCCCTTCTTAATCTTAAAGGATGTTCTGGTTAAAGGTGGTATACATTTTTATGTTGAGTAAGGCCTAACAAAATAAATTGTTTGGTTCCTGTTGGTTGTCAGTTAAGGCCATGGGTAGGTAGGGAATTTATTTAATAAAAATTTGTATAAAGATTTTTCCCACGGCGACTATGGATAGATAATTTCTTTATTTAATTAAAATGTTCACGACAACATGGATGCATGTACTCTGCCAGCATGTTTAATATCCATAATACTAAAGGTTAAAATACAAAGACACTGTACTACAAAAGTACAATGTACAAAGGTAGTAGTATTAAAAATGCCACCCCTAAATACTACTCACTAAATATCCTGATGTCAGAGAGCTGTGCAAATATTGTGAAATACTTGCTTTTTATATATTCTCATTATTGACATGGACTGCACTTTTAACTAAACGTTATTGTAAAAAAATATATATATATTTTTTAATATTTTTAAACTCATAAAATAATTTGGGTCGCACCTAAATCGGCAGGGTCGGTCGGCAACCGGAACCAGGCCATTTTCTTATTAGGCCTAATCATCTTTTTAAAATAATACATCCACAGAGCTTTGGTGTGGAATAAATGTATTGTTTTTCCCCAATTTTTTTTTTTATCATTTAAAAAAAATGTGCGGGTCCAAAATTAATGTTGTTGTTTACATGATGTAACGTCACAGTGTCCAATCGCAGCCACTCTTATTGTCTGGGACCAAATACGGCCACGCCCCATTCCCAGTAAAAAGTGGGAATCTCTAGAATGGGTTTTCGGGCGACGCTGTATACGGAAGTGAAAATGTTGAAAACTACATGAATACATTTCCCAAGATCCTTAGCACAGGTCACAGGTCACTGGGATGTGTCTATTCTTCGCCGTGATCTGAACAGCGGTAAACTATTAATTCAACCTCAGTATAGCGACCGCGAATGGTAAACTAATTATCTTAACAAAAGTGTGCTGGTAGCGTTACATATGTTGTCTAAAGGGGGACATATGGTACAATTTAAGATTTTAATGATAATCGGCATATAAAGGACAACATAAAGCATCGTTAATTTGTAAGAAGCCTCAATGAAAACGGTAATATTCGCTATTGTTATGAAAATGTGCTAGAATCCTATAAAAATGTGGACGCATTTGGTCTACGTTCCGTTAGGCATATCCCCTCCCTACTTCCCATTCCCCCACGTGAATGCACCTGATTGGACCAATGACATGCTGGTGCTCTAGTGCGACATCTAGTGGCTGAATGTTATCTATAGCACCTTTAAATAAAGGTTACATAAAAAAATATATATATAATAATAATAAAGTTGCTTTCTACCACATTTAAAAGGTGATACATACACTTGTCTTGGAGGCTGAGACCTGCTTGGCATGGGATAGAGGAGGAGGAGATTGAACAGTAGTAGCCTTTGAGGGACTGGGGCTTCTGGGCCGGGTGTGTTTGATATCCGCACTGTGGTCAGTAGTGGTCACATGCAGCCGGACGGGGCTACTGGGTCGAAGGTGCTTCGTATTGTTCGTGTCTGCGCTAAGGGACTTGGAGCTTCCTCCGATAGAGCGATACCTACTAACGTAATCTCCCTTGTCCCTTCTCACTTCCTCCGGGTCCGTTTGTGTCTCTGAAATGTAGTCAGGGAAGCTCATGGACCTCTTAGGACCGGAAGGATGAGACTCGGAACCAGAACTCGTCTCCTTACTTCCAGACACCGAGGCTTGAGAAGAATGGTGCGGATTCACAAGTATGGACCGACCACCTCTCTGGTAGCTGAAATTCCCCGTTTTCAGAGGGGCAGAAGATTCGTGGATGCTGGGGATGCCGTCGGGCTTCGCCGAAGTCTTCGGTGTATATTTAGATATGGCGGACGCCACGTAGTGGCTAGAGGTCCTTCTGGACGGTTTGAGGAAGGACAGATCTCTTCTCTGGTCTTGGAGGAGAGGGGGCGGCTTGCTGCCGGGCAGGTGTGTTGGCTCTGAGACCAGGACCTTGGTCTCCACCTCTAGCCGCTCCTCCTTCGTTACTTCAAGAACCTCTTTCCCTGATTCTTTAACCATTTCTCTAGGCGTGGCCTTCTCCGAAGGGTCACAAGCCGCGACTTGTGTGACTTTCAGGCTCTCCGTCTTGTTGGCGTTCCCCGTGGTCGTTTCCGAAAGGGCAGAGTGAGCGCTTCTCGAGTTATCTTTCTCCGTGGAACCCCTGCCGCCGCCGCCGGCGATAGGCAGCGGCCCGTCCTGTCTTTCCGTTGAGCTCCAGAAGGCTTTCGCTTTTTCCAAAAGAGGAGACGCTTCGCCCCCGTGATTGTTGATCCCGGACTCGAACGAACCGCCGAACCTGTTGCGGGCGATTCCCGCTTTCACCATATCCCCGAACTCGTCGATCCTGATGGCGCCGACCGTCAGCGTGACGGCCGCCTTGTCCTCCTCCGCGGCGGCGGCGGCGTGGCTGAGGCACGGCTTGGGCGGCACCACGGTGAAGGTCTTCATGCCGAAGCGAGACGTGGGGCTGCGCGTGATCTTGCTGTGCGAGGAGGAG
Source organism: Notolepis coatsorum (assembly GCF_963971535.1). NCBI lineage: Eukaryota > Metazoa > Chordata > Actinopteri > Aulopiformes > Paralepididae > Notolepis > Notolepis coatsorum. Next base: position 140,800,633 of record NC_140166.1, on the reverse strand, counting down.
GAGCCGCTGGCGCCGGCGCTCTGGACTCTGTAGACGGGAACCTCGTCCTCCTCCGCGGACGCCGATCTCTGACTGCTCAGGTTGAGCTTCTTCCCGGGAACAGCGACAGCGTCTCTCTTTACGGAGACGACGACGCGACGAGCCTCGGCGCCGTCCCTCTCCCGAGGCTTTGAGGTCACCACCGCTTGCTTTCGTTCCGCCTCTGCGTCGTTAGCCGGCTTGCTCCCGCCGGTCGTCCGCCTCTCCTCCTCCGTCGCCGCTCCGCTCGGAGGCTTGTCCTCCAGCGACGCCCTGCGCTGCGCCGCCCCCCGGGGCTGCTGGGAGCCGTCGTCGGTGCCGCTCTTCCGGCTGCTCTGCGTCGTGCTGGCGTTGTTGTTCCTGTTCTGCACCTCGCCGCCGCCGGCCTGCCGGCTGAGACCCGGACCTGAGAGGAGATGGAATGAAACGTGGTCAAACTCTTGAGGAAACATCGACGCACGCGTTAAATATCGACAAGACACGATCACATGGGTTCATTCGTATGACGTGAGAGGAAATCTAAAGGTATAATGTGTAAACGCTACTCTCTTTAAGCTACACACACACACACACACACACACACACACACACACACACACACACACACACACACACACACACACACACACACACGGCTCTGTACCTCTGCTTGCTGCTGGCTGGGCGCTGGCCACCTGGTGGTCTGTCGTGGTCCTTCCCTCGTCGTCCTCCAGCACGTCGTCTATAGAGGTGACCGGCACGTCCATGATGTCCACCACGGAGACGGGCACCTGGTCCAGGTCTCTGTAGGTGTAGCTTCTCTCAGACACCTCCACGTGGCTCATATCTGCATGGCAGAAAGGCAAGGGAGACATTTGCCTACTACGCTGCTATTGATTGATTGATTGATTGATTGATTGATTGATTGATTGATTGATTGATTGATTGATTGATTGATTGAAGTTTATTTCAAATATGCAACATAACAAACAAACATCAAGTACATTATAGCCTTAATCCGTTATATATAAAAATAATAATAATAATAATAATAATAATAATAATAATAATAATAATAATAATAATAATAATAATAATAATAATAATAATAATAATAACAACAAATAACAAACAAAAAAGTCTAAAAAAAATGTGTGTGTGTGTCATTTGCATATTTGAAAAGGAGTGGGAAGAAGCATACACTTATTTAATCTCACCCCTATTTACTCATCAGAACATAGGCTACTATATTTTATTTACTAATTCATACTATTCAATACATTACTAGACTTATATTGAACAATTTTACTTAGTTAACAATAAATTTTTTCAATAATCCCTTATTAATATTTGCCAAAACCGTATGTTACCCTGTATAGTTCCTCTATAGTTCACTCCTCTCACACCACAGAGAACCATGCAAACCTTCAATTCTACTAAATGTGACAGAAATGGGAGACACCATACAAAAGGTTGGGGCCTGACAACAGCGATATGTTCTGTTCAGTGTGATAACCTTTTCCCACCTTTTCTCTCGGGCTTTCGACACCATGTAGCTTGTTGATTTTATGATCTTATTGTCTTACTGTGTTGTTGTTTTATCGTTCTGTTACTGTGTCCTTTGCTTTTAAATATATATATATATTTTTTTTAAGTACTCTGATCTATTTAAATTTGTATTGCTGCCTATGTTTACCTATTTTTTTCTTCTCTGTTTTGCTACGGGTTGGTTTGCTATAAACATCAAAGATGTAGTTATGATACTCTCTGGCTTTCGACACCATGTAGCTTGTTGATTTTATGATCTTATTGTCTTACTGTGTTGTTGTTTTATCGTTCTGTTACTGTGTCCTTTGCTTTTAAATATATATATATATATATAAAAAATATTTTTTTCTTCTCTGTTTTGCTACTCTTGTTTTTTTTTTATCTATTTTTAGTGCTGCTTATAGTTTTTAATATGCTCCCCCTGTACAGCACTTTGTGCCCCTGTGGCTGTTAAAGCGCTTTATAAATAAAGTTGGATTGGATTGGATTGGATAACGTCTCATGCCGGGCAGCGCCGGCGCTGTACTGACCCGCAAGGTCCGCCTCGAACTCCGCCAGGGTCCGGTTGAGCTGGGCCGTGAGCTCCGGGTCCTCTTCATAGCTGCCCTTCGATCTGCCCGACTTCTCCTTGGAAGTGACGTCACTGTGTTTTGAGGAGAGCAGAGGAGGAAGGAGATCATTATTATCATCCAAATTACACACGCACACACACACACGCACGCACGCACGCACACACACACACACACACACACACACACACACACACACACAGGAGAGCAGAGGAGGAAGGTTAACCGTCTGTAGTGTGGTAGTGAAAGGGTTAAGTGCCTAGCTCAAAGGGCAGGTTGGCGGCGATGGGCAGCGTCATAAAAACACACCTTCAGGTCACAAGGAAACAGCTGAAATCATGTCCTATTGATGTAGGAAACATGGTGTAGCCAGTAGGACTACTTTACTTTAACAAAAAATCGAATTCGATAATCGTTGCAGAATTGTAGACAAGTTCGAATTCGAATTTCAGTGTACATATATATATATTATTATATTTATTTTTATTTAAAGGTGACATGCATTATAAATGTCATTTTTCAGTCTCTAGCATTGTATTATAGTAATAGGAGTTAGTAACAATGTGTTTTAGTGTCTAAATACCATATTGGCGGATTGCTCTGATTCAGCTCAGATAATTTCCTGCTCCAGTAAATTAGGCCATCCTGATTTGAAGGCCTGAGTGACGTTACTCAGGCTCTGGGTAGCAGACAGTGATGTGATTGGCTCTGTGGTTGTAGCTAATGCCCGCTCACAATCTACCTAGACTGACTACACAGCAGTGGAAACCACTTCCTCATACTGCGGCAGAGAAACCCACCTCTCTGCATGCACTCTGGAGGGAGAGAGAGAGAGAGAGAGAGAGAGATAGAGAGCATTCGGGAGCACTTGGGGGGGGGGGGGGACCTGGGCGCGGCACACGGGAGAGTGAAAGAAAGAAAAAAAGGAAGAGAGGGAGGAAGGGAGGGCCCCCCCCCCTCCCACAAGCTGCGGCGCGGCACACCCGAGAGGGAGAGAAAAAAAGAAAGGAAGAGAGAGGGAGGGAGGGAGAGAGGGGGCCTTATCAATAACGGCCTGTCTTTTCTCTCTCTCTCTCTCTCTCTCTCTCTCTCTCTCTCTCTCTCTCTCTCTCTCTCTCTCTCTCTCTCTCTCTCTCTCTCTATCTCTCTAACTCTCTCTCTCTCTCCCACCCCCCCCCCCCCTCTCTCTCTCTCTCTCTCTCTCTATCTCTCTCTGTCTACCAGTCGCAGACTGTGTGGACTGACTGTCACTCAAAGTGCTTATGGGCGGGGCCATAACAGCCTGAAATCTTGAGGCTGAAAAATGATGGTTTTGAGTACTTGATTAGAAATATAAAACAATGCATTAAAAAAAAAAAAAAACGAACAGATGTCTTCAATAGACTCACAGGAATTGTGTAAAGTTGCCCAAATAGTGCTAGGAATAGCAACGCATGTTCCCTTTAAATAAAGTCTAAGCTATTTTCAACGTTTTGGCAATTTTATATTTTTTTACTATGGTATGTTTTGTTATTATTGTATTGTGTTTTGTTTGTTTTAAAAAAAAGGAAAATAAAAAAGATTTGATCAAAAAAAGATTTTAAATTTATTTTCTTTTTCAAATTCGAATTTCTCCCTTCAAGTTCGAAACTCATGTTTCTATGTAAAATTTAAATTAAATTCGAAATTCGAAAATAATGTGACAGCCAGCCCTAGTAGCCAGTAGCAGCAGCAGCAGAGGCCTACAGTTCAAACAGCACAGAGAGGCAAGACAGGAGTGGTTTTTGTTTTTAATATTTCAAAGCTGACTCAAAGTTACATTTCAACAACAAGGAAGCCTGCTGCTATTGTAATATACTTATATACCTATGATATACCTATACTTATAAATATACTTAAATACTATGATATACCTATACTTAGTCAAGTCAAGTCAAGAGTTTTATTTGTCACGGCATACAAGCATACAGTGAAATGCGGGGGGTCATACCTGCAACGATGCAATAATACAATAATGCAATAATACAATAATAAGAATCCAATAGGATGAGAATAAGACATTTGTGCAATGATACAGTCATAAGAATAAGACATAACAGGTATATGTACATGAAGTTTACAAAAAGCATGGTAAGACATGCTAAGGTCCTGCGATAGTGCAATACACTGTTAGCTACGGATGAGGCACTGGGTCTTATGTACACTACTATACAATGCTATACTATACAATCTACAGTTATACTATGTGTCCTTATGCTAGCTTGCTATCCATCTGTTTACTATACAAGAACCACTCCCGTTCTTGTTTTTAAAGTGACCTTTCATTGTGTAAAGTGACCATGAGTGTGAGCGTGTGTGTGTGTGTGTTCATGCTAAAGTGACTGCTAGTGTGTGAGCGTATACAGTGTGTGTATTGTGTGTGTGCTCATGTGTGCTTGTGTGTGGAGAGTTCAGTGTTCAAGACTCTGATGGCCTGGGGGAAGAAGCTGAGCCGAAGTCTCTCTGTCCTAGTTGCTGGTGTGCGCAGGCGTTTGCCTGACCGCAGCAGCTTGAACAGGCTGTTGTTGGGGTGGTGAGGGTCTTTCATTATTCTGCAGGCTCTGGATTTGCACCTCTTGTTATGTAAGACCTGCAGGGGTGGTAGTGCAATACCCATAGTACGCTCAGCTGAGCGCACCACTCTCTGTAGGGCCTTCTTGTCCTGTGCCGTGCTGTTTCCATACCAGGCAGTGATGTTTCCAGTCAAGATGCTCTCTACAGCTCCGGAGTAGAAGGACTGGAGTATCTTCCCCGATACTCTGAACTTCCTTAACTGTCTCAGGTGGTAGAGGCACTGCTTCGCCTTCTTTACGACTGAGTCTATGTGTGTTGTCCATGTCAGGTCTTCTGAGATGTGGACCCCCAGGTACTTGAAGCTGCTCACCCTGTCCACGGTAGCCCTGTGTATCCTCAGTGGTGTGTGTGTCCCCTGCTGTGTTCTCCTAAAATCCACAATCAGCTCCTTGGTTTTACCAATGTTCAGGAGCAGGCTGTTGTCCTGGCACAAGCGTTCCAGTACCTCAACCTCCTCCCGGTAGGCCTTCTTGTCGTTGTCAGAGATCATCCCCACCACCACTGTGTCGTCCGCAAACTTCACTATGGAGTTGGAGCTGAACTTGGCCACACAATCATGTGTGTATAGTGAATACAGCAGGGGGCTCAGGACACAGCCCTGGGGGGACCCGATACTCAGGGTGATGGTGTCGGAGGTCTAACCCCCCACCCTGACCACCTGGGGCCTTTCACTCAGAAAGTCCAGTATCCAAAATAAATATATTTATTTATAATATACTTATATTCTCCTTTATTTACCCAGGGTAGGTTCTCTGAGCACAGATGCTCTTTTTCAGCTATGCCCTGCTTCACATTCACACAGTTCCATTCACACCTGGGAGCTGCCCAGTACAACCACAGTCTGACACCGTTGGCCACTGAGCAACTCCACTGGATCAGTTCCCCCCCCCCCTCCCTCCCTCTCTCTCTCTCTCTCTCTCTCTCTCTCTCTCTCTCTCTCTCTCTCTCTCTCTCTCTCTCTCTCTCTCTCTCTCTCTCTCTCTCTGGGGGGTTCAGCGGAGCAGCATTATCATGAGTAATTGATGTAACAGCCATAACAAATTGAACAAAGGAGGCCAAACCAAATACAATTTGTCTCTTGAGAGACTAGAGATCCTCGTTTCCTCCATGACTCTGAGAAAGCGGGGTTATGGGTTCCTGGAAGAGTGAGGAGCAGTAGAAGGCCAGACTCTGCACTGCAAGAAATACCTCGCTTAGCAAGTGACTTGATCTTGTTATCAGACATAACTTATTTCAGGATATTATAGCCCTAAATCTTTCTCAACTGGCAGATAATCCACAGTTTTTTATTGATTCCTAAAACCCTTGACCCGAAGAAGCTAATACGTTTGTTTAGAATTGTCTTGGAAGAGCCAGAGTATTTGCAGTTGTGATTCGACCCCACAATGATTCAATTCGATTATGATTATTGAGGCAACGATTCAATGCATCATGTAATCTCTTCATTTGACCACGATTCGATTCGATTAATTTTCGATAAATTTTCTATCAGTTAATTCCCCAAAACATTTTGAATACACAAATGTGGCTGGGGGAACTGATTCACTCAGCATGAATGGACTATAGGTCAATAAAAACAATACAAAAAAAAAAAAAAATTTGATTAATTTAGATTATAATCGATTCTAACATATTCAAATCGATGCATCGATTCTAATACATTAGAATCGATGCATTTCGATTAATCGATGCATCGTTACACCCCTAGTTGTGATGTTAATCTAAATCACTTGGAGTGTGAATGTGATATATCATCAGAACGTACTCGACCTCTACTGTCTTTAACTATGAGTGAACACAACACTCTAACTTACCATCTTTAGGTAATAAAGTACTCAACCTCTACTGTCTTTAACTATGAGTGAACACAACACTCTATCTTACCATCTTTAGATAATAAAGTACTCAACCTCTACTGTCTTTAACTATGAATGAACACAACACTCTAACTCACCATCTTTAGATAATAAAGTACTCAACCTTTACCGTCTTTAACTATGAGTGAACACAACACTCTAACTTACCATCTTTAGATAATAAAGTACTCAAACTCTACTGTATTTAACTATGAGTGAACACAACACTCTAACTTACCATCTTTAGATAATAAAGTACTCAACCTCTACTGTCTTTAACTATGAATGAACACAACACTAACTTACCATCTTTAGATAATAAAGTACTCAACCTCTACTGTCTTTAACTATGAATGAACACAACACTCTAACTTACCATCTTTAGATAATAAGGTACTCAACCTCTACTGTCTTTAACTATGAATGAACACAACACTAACTTACCATCTTTAGATAATAAAGTACTCAACCTCTACTGTCTTTAACTATGAGTGAACACAACACTCTAACTCACCATCTTTAGATAATAAAGTACTCAACCTTTACCGTCTTTAACTATGAGTGAACACAACACTCTAACTCACCATCTTTAGATAATAAAGTACTCAAACTCTACTGTCTTTAACTATGAGTGAACACAACACTCTAACTTACCATCTTTAGATAATAAAGTACTCAAACTCTACTGTCTTTAACTATGAGTGAACACAACACTCTAACTCACCATCTTTAGATAATAAAGTACTCAACCTTTACCGTCTTTAACTATGAGTGAACACAACACTCTAACTCACCATCTTTAGATAATAAAGTACTCAAACTCTACTGTCTTTAACTATGAGTGAACACAACACTCTAACTTACCATCTTTAGATAATAAAGTACTCAACCTCTACTGTCTTTAACTATGAATGAACACAACACTAACTTACCATCTTTAGATAATAAAGTACTCAACCTCTACTGTCTTTAACTATGAATGAACACAACACTCTAACTTACCATCTTTAGATAATAAAGTACTCAACCTCTACTGTCTTTAACTATGAATGAACACAACACTAACTTACCGTCTTTAGATAATAAAGTACTCAAACTCTACTGTCTTTAACTATGAGTGAACACAACACTCTAACTTACCATCTTTAGATAATAAAGTACTCAACCTCTACTGTCTTTAACTATGAATGAACACAACACTAACTTACCATCTTTAGATAATAAAGTACTCAACCTCTACTGTCTTTAACTATGAGTGAACACAACACTCTAACTTACTATCTTTAGATAATAAAGTACTCAACCTCTACTGTCTTTAACTATGAATGAACACAACACTAACTTACCATCTTTAGATAATAAAGTACTCAACCTCTACTGTCTTTAACTATGAATGAACACAACACTCTAACTTACCATCTTTAGATAATAAAGTACTCAACCTCTACTGTCTTTAACTATGAATGAACACAACACTAACTTACCATCTTTAGATAATAAAGTACTCAACCTCTACTGTCTTTAACTATGAATGAACACAACACTCTAACTTACCATCTTTAGATAATAAAGTACTCAACCTCTACTGTCTTTAACTATGAATGAACACAACACTAACTTACCATCTTTAGATAATAAAGTACTCAAACTCTACTGTCTTTAACTATGAATGAACACAACACTAACTTACCATCTTTAGATAATAAAGTACTCAACCTCTACTGTCTTTAACTATGAATGAACACAACACTCTAACTTACCATCTTTAGATAATAAAGTACTCAAACTCTACTGTCTTTAACTATGAGTGAACACAACACTCTAACTTACCATCTTTACATAATAAAGTACTCAAACTCTACTGTCTTTAACTATGAGTGAACACAACACTCTAACTTACCATCTTTAGATAATAAAGTACTCAACCTCTACTGTCTTTAACTATGAATGAACACAACACTAACTTACCATCTTTAGATAATAAAGTACTCAACCTCTACTGTCTTTAACTATGAATGAACACAACACTAACTTACCGTCTTTAGATAATAAAGTACTCAAACTCTACTGTCTTTAACTATGAGTGAACACAACACTCTAACTTACCATCTTTAGATAATAAAGTACTCAACCTCTACTGTCTTTAACTATGAATGAACACAACACTAACTTACCATCTTTAGATAATAAAGTACTCAACCTCTACTGTCTTTAACTATGAGTGAACACAACACTCTAACTTACTATCTTTAGATAATAAAGTACTCAACCTCTACTGTCTTTAACTATGAATGAACACAACACTAACTTACCATCTTTAGATAATAAAGTACTCAACCTCTACTGTCTTTAACTATGAATGAACACAACACTCTAACTTACCATCTTTAGATAATAAAGTACTCAACCTCTACTGTCTTTAACTATGAATGAACACAACACTAACTTACCATCTTTAGATAATAAAGTACTCAACCTCTACTGTCTTTAACTATGAATGAACACAACACTCTAACTTACCATCTTTAGATAATAAAGTACTCAACCTCTACTGTCTTTAACTATGAATGAACACAACACTAACTTACCATCTTTAGATAATAAAGTACTCAAACTCTACTGTCTTTAACTATGAATGAACACAACACTAACTTACCATCTTTAGATAATAAAGTACTCAACCTCTACTGTCTTTAACTATGAATGAACACAACACTCTAACTTACCATCTTTAGATAATAAAGTACTCAAACTCTACTGTCTTTAACTATGAGTGAACACAACACTCTAACTTACCATCTTTACATAATAAAGTACTCAAACTCTACTGTCTTTAACTATGAGTGAACACAACACTCTAACTTACCATCTTTAGATAATAAAGTACTCAACCTCTACTGTCTTTAACTATGAATGAACACAACACTAACTTACCATCTTTAGATAATAAAGTACTCAACCTCTACTGTCTTTAACTATGAATGAACACAACACTCTAACTTACCATCTTTAGATAATAAAGTACTCAACCTCTACTGTCTTTAACTATGAATGAACACAACACTAACTTACCATCTTTAGATAATAAAGTACTCAACCTCTACTGTCTTTAACTATGAATGAACACAACACTAACTTACCATCTTTAGATAATAAAGTACTCAACCTCTACTGTCTTTAACTATGAATGAACACAACACTAACTTACCATCTTTAGATAATAAAGTACTCAACCTCTACTGTCTTTAACTATGAATGAACACAACACTCTAACTCACCATCTTTAGATAATAAAGTACTCAACCTCTACTGTCTTTAACTATGAATGAACACAACACTCCAACTTACCATCTTTAGATAGTAAAGTTAGAAAACATAGTTGCTCTGAAAACATAACTTCTTCGTCTGAGTTACGCAATTATTCATTCAAACAATTCATATCATAATGAAAGCGCAGCATTTCTTGCAAAACTATCCGTCGGTACAGTAAAATAGTTTTACTTAATGTCTTGAAAGAGGTCTGGTGAGTCTGAATACACAATAAAAACACTTGCTAACCGTGTCCATGTTTTACAGGGTGTATTCCTGAAGCTTGATCCAGGATCTCCTCAGCAGGGCACATGTCACGATGACTTTAAAGGCAAAAAAAGGGATTCTATGTCTACAATTTTCCCAGAAAGCCTTTGAATAAGGACCCAGAACCATAACTATGAAGGATCAGCACTAAATGTTGAGGGTGCCAGCTTTGAATAAGGACCCATAACCATAACTCTGAAAGATCAGCACTCTGGCACAAGAAAATAAAATAAAATTCAAACATGCACGCACTGATTTGTATTATCTTTAAAAAAGAAACAGGAATCAGGTATAACTGAAACCATCTTACTGCTTTTGGGCTGAAACGTTGGGATTGAATCTAAGGGTGAATGCAAACCACAAGCTTCCATGTAAAGTTCTGCTTTATTAGACAGTGTACAGTTCTGCTTTATTAGACAGTGTAAAGTTCTGCTTTATTAGAAGGTGTACAGTTCTGCTTTATTATAAAGTGTAAAGTTCTGCTTTATTAGACAGTGTAAAGTTCTGCTTTATTAGAAGGTGCACAGTTCTGCTTTATTAGAAGGTGTAAAGTTCTGCTTTATTAGAAGGTGTACAGTTCTGCTTTATTAGAAGGTGTAAAGTTCTGCTTTATTAGACAGTGTACAGTTCTGCTTTATTAGACAGTGTACAGTTCTGCTTTATTAGAAGGTGTAAAGTTCTGCTTTATTAGAAGGTGTACAGTTCTGCTTTATTAGAAGGTGTAAAGTTCTGCTTTATTAGACAGTGTACAGTTCTGCTTTATTAGACAGTGTACAGTTCTGCTTTATTAGAAGGTGTAAAGTTCTGCTTTATTAGACAGTGTACAGTTCTGCTTTATTAGACAGTGTACAGTTCTGCTTTATTATAAAGTGTACAGTTCTGCTTTATTATAAAGTGTACAGTTCTGCTTTATTATAAAGTGTACAGTTCTGCTTTATTAGAAAGTGTACAGTTCTGCTTTATTAGAAAGTGTACAGTTCTGCTTTATTAGAAGGTGTACAGTTCTGCTTTATTAGAACGTGTAAAGTTCTGCTTTATTAGACAGTGTACAGTTCTGCTTTATTAGACAGTGTACAGTTCTGCTTTATTAGACAGTGTATAGTTCTGCTTTATTAGAAAGTGTACAGTTCTGCTTTATTAGAAGGTGTAAAGTTCTGCTTTATTAGAAACTGTACAGTTCTGCTTTATTAGACAGTGTACATTTCTGCTTTATTAGACAGTGTACAGTTCTGCTTTATTAGACAGTGTACAGTTCTGCTTTATTAGAAGGTGTAAAGTTCTGCTTTATTAGACAGTGTACAGTTCTGCTTTATTAGAACGTGTAAAGTTCTGATTTATTAGACAGTGTACAGTTCTGCTTTATTAGACAGTGTACAGTTCTGCTTTATTATAAAGTGTACAGTTCTGCTTTATTATAAAGTGTACAGTTCTGCTTTATTAGAAAGTGTACAGTTCTGCTTTATTAGAAAGTGTACAGTTCTGCTTTATTAGAAAGTGTACAGTTCTGCTTTATTAGAAGGTGTACAGTTCTGCTTTATTATAACGTGTAAAGTTCTGCTTTATTGGACAGTGTACAGTTCTGCTTTATTAGACAGTGTACAGTTCTGCTTTATTAGACAGTGTACAGTTCTGCTTTATTAGACAGTGTATAGTTCTGCTTTATTAGAAAGTGTACAGTTCTGCTTTATTAGAAGGTGTAAAGTTCTGCTTTATTAGACAGTGTACAGTTCTGCTTTATTAGAACGTGTAAAGTTCTGATTTATTAGACAGTGTACAGTTCTGCTTTATTAGACAGTGTACAGTTCTGCTTTATTATAAAGTGTACAGTTCTGCTTTATTATAAAGTGTACAGTTCTTCTTTATTAGAAAGTGTACAGTTCTGCTTTATTAGAAAGTGTACAGTTCTGCTTTATTAGAAAGTGTACAGTTCTGCTTTATTAGAAGGTGTACAGTTCTGCTTTATTAGAACGTGTAAAGTTCTGCTTTATTAGACAGTGTACAGTTCTGCTTTATTAGACAGTGTACAGTTCTGCTTTATTAGACAGTGTACAGTTCTGCTTTATTAGACAGTGTATAGTTCTGCTTTATTAGAAAGTGTACAGTTCTGCTTTATTAGAAGGTGTAAAGTTCTGCTTTATTAGAAAGTGTACAGTTCTGCTTTATTAGACAGTGTACATTTCTGCTTTATTAGACAGTGTACAGTTCTGCTTTATTAGACAGTGTACAGTTCTGCTTTATTAGACAGTGTACAGTTCTGCTTTATTAGAAGGTGTACAGTTCTGCTTTATTAGACAGTGTACATTTCTGCTTTATTAGAAGGTGTAAAGTTCTGCTTTATTAGACAGTGTAAAGTTCTGCTTTATTAGAAGGTGTACAGTTCTGCTTAATTAGACAGTGTACAGTTCTGTTTTATTAGACAGTGTACAGTTCTGCTTTATTAGAAGGTGTACAGTTCTGCTTTATTAGAAGGTGTAAAGTTCTGCTTTATTAGACAGTGTACAGTTCTGCTTTATTAGACAGTGTACAGTTCTGCTTTATTAGAAGGTGTAAAGTTCTGCTTTATTAGAAGGTGTACAGTTCTGCTTTATTAGAAGGTGTAAAGTTCTGCTTTATTAGACAGTGTACAGTTCTGCTTTATTAGAAGGTGTAAAGTTCTGCTTTATTAGAAGGTGTAAAGTTCTGCTTTATTAGACAGTGTACAGTTCTGCTTTATTAGAACGTGTAAAGTTCTGATTTATTAGACAGTGTACAGTTCTGCTTTATTAGACAGTGTACAGTTCTGCTTTATTATAAAGTGTACAGTTCTGCTTTATTATAAAGTGTACAGTTCTGCTTTATTATAAAGTGTACAGTTCTGCTTTATTATAAAGTGTACAGTTCTGCTTTGTTAGAAAGTGTACAGTTCTGCTTTATTAGAAGGTGTACAGTTCTGCTTTATTAGAACGTGTAAAGTTCTGCTTTATTAGACAGTGTACAATTCTGCTTTATTAGACAGTGTACAGTTCTGCTTTATTAGACAGTGTACAGTTCTGCTTTATTAGACAGTGTATAGTTCTGCTTTATTAGAAAGTGTACAGTTCTGCTTTATTAGAAGGTGTACAGTTCTGCTTTATTAGAAAGTGTACAGTTCTGCTTTATTAGACAGTGTACATTTCTGCTTTATTAGACAGTGTACAGTTCTGCTTTATTAGACAGTGTACAGTTCTGCTTTATTAGACAGTGTACAGTTCTGCTTTATTAGAAGGTGTACAGTTCTGCTTTATTAGACAGTGTACATTTCTGCTTTATTAGAAGGTGTAAAGTTCTGCTTTATTAGACAGTGTAAAGTTCTGCTTTATTAGAAGGTGTACAGTTCTGCTTAATTAGACAGTGTACAGTTCTGCTTTATTAGAAGGTGTAAAGTTCTGCTTTATTAGACAGTGTACAGTTCTGCTTTATTAGACAGTGTACAGTTCTACTTTATTAGACAGTGTAAAGTTCTGCTTTATTAGAAGGTGTACAGTTCTGCTTTATTAGACAGTGTAAAGTTCTGCTTTATTAGAAGGTGTACAGTTCTGCTTTATTAGAAGGTGTAAAGTTCTGCTTTATTAGACAGTGTACAGTTCTGCTTTATTAGACAGTGTACAGTTCTGCTTTAGTAGAAGGTGTAAAGTTCTGTTTTATTAGAAGGTGTACAGTTCTGCTTTATTAGAAGGTGTAAAGTTCTGCTTTATTAGACAGTGTACAGTTCTGCTTTATTAGACAGTGTACAGTTCTGCTTTATTAGAAAGTGTAAAGTTCTGCTTTATTAGGCAGTGTAAAGTTCAGCTTTATTAGAAAGTGTACAGTTCTGCTTTATTAGAAGGTGTACAGTTCTGCTTTATTAGAATGTGTAAAGTTCTGCTTTATTAGACAGTGTACAGTTCTGCTTTATTATACAGTGTACAGTTCTGCTTTATTAGACAGTGTACAGTTCTGCTTTATTAGAAAGTGTACAGTTCTGCTTTATTAGACAGTGTACAGTTCTGCTTTATTAGACAGTGTACAGTTCTGCTTTATTAGAAAGTGTAAAGTTCTGCTTTATTACAGTGTACAGTTCTGCTTTATTAGACAGTGTACAGTTCTGTTTTATTAGAAGGTGTATAGTTCTGCTTTATTAGAAAGTGTACAGTTCTGCTTTATTAGACAGTGTACAGTTCTGCTTTATTAGACAGTGTATAGTTCTGCTTTATTAGACAGTGTATAGTTCTGCTTTATTAGAAAGTGTACAGTTCTGCTTTATTAGAAGGTGTACAGTTCTGCTTTATTAGAAGGTGTAAAGTTCTGCTTTATTAGACAGTGTACAGTTCTGCTTTATTAGAGTGTACAGTTCTGCTTTATTAGAAGGTGTAAAGTTCTGCTTTATTAGACAGTGTAAAGTTCTGCTTTATTAGACAGTGTACAGTTCTGCTTTATTAGAAGGTGTACAGTTCTGCTTTATTAGACAGTGTACAGTTCTGCTTTATTAGAAAGGGTACAGTTCTGCTTTATTAGACAGTGTACAGTTCTGCTTTATTAGAAGGTGTAAAGTTCTGCTTTATTAGAACGTGTAAAGTTCTGCTTTATTATAACGTGTAAAG
>NC_140166.1:140763397-140780897 GCF_963971535.1 Notolepis coatsorum | reverse complement strand
ACCTTCTGTAGTGTGGCAGTGAAAGGGTTAACCTTCTGTAGTGTGGTAGTGAAAGGGTTAACCTTATGTAAGGTGGTAGAGAAAGGGTTAACCTTCTGTAGTGTGTTAGTGAAAGGGTTAACCTTATGTAGTGTGGTAGTGAAAGGGTTAACCTTCTGTAGTGTGGTAGTGAAAGTGGTAACCTTCTGTAGTGTGGTAGTTAAAGGTTAACCTTCTGTAGTGTGGTAGTGAAAGGGTTAACCTGCTGTAGTGTGGTAGTGAAAGGTTAACCTTCTGTAGTGTGGTAGTGAAAGAGTTAACCTTCTGTAGTGTGGTAGTGAAAGGTTAACCTTCTGTAGTGTGGGAGTGAAAGGTTAACCTTCTGTAGTGTGGTAGTGAAAGGTTAACCTTCTGTAGTGTGGTAGTGAAAGGGTTAACCTTCTGTATTGTGGTAGTGAAAGGTTAACCTTCTGTAGTGTGGTAGTGAAATGGTTACCCTTCTGTAGTGTGGTAGTGAAAGGTTAACCTTCTGTAGTGTGGTAGTGAAAGGGTTCACCTTCTGTAGTGTGGTAGTGAAAGGTTAACCTTCTGTAGTGTGGTAGTGAAAGGGTTAACCGTCTGTAGTGTGGTAGTGAAAGAGTTAACCTTCTGTAGTGTGGTAGTGAAAGGGTTCACCTTCTGTAGTGTGGTAGTGAAAGGTTAACCTTCTGTAGTGTGGTAGTGAAAGGTTAACCTTCTGTAGTGTGGTAGTGAAAGGTTACATCTTCTGTAGTGTGGTAGTGAAATGGTTAACCTTCTGTAGTGTGGTAGTGAAAGGGTTAACCTTCTGTAGTATGGTAGTGAAAGGTTAACCTTATGTAGTGTGGTAGTGAAAGGCTACATCTTCTGTAGGGTGGTAGTGAAAGGGTTAACCTTCTGTAGTGTGGTAGTGAAAGGGTTAACCTGCTGTAGTGTGGTACTGAAAGGGTTAACCTTATGTAATGTGGTAGTGAAAGGGTTAACCTTCTGTAGTGTGGTAGTGAAAGGGTTAACCTGCTGTAGTGTGGTAGTGAAAGGGTTAACCGTTTGTAGTGTGGTAGTGAAAGGGTTAACCTTCTGTAGTGTGGTGGTGAAAGGGTTAATCTGCTGTTGTGTGGTAGTGAAAGGGTTAACCTTCTGTAGTGCGTTAGTGAAAGGGTTCACCTTATGTAGTGTGGTAGTGAAAGGGTTAACCTTATGTAGTGTGGTAGTTAAAGGTTAACCTTCTGTAGTGTGGTAGTGAAAGGGTTAACCTGCTGTAGTGTGGTAGTGAAAGGTTAACCTTCTGTAGTGTGGTAGTGAAAGAGTTAACCTTCTGTAGTGTGGTAGTGAAAGGTTAACCTTCTGTAGTGTGGGAGTAAAAGGTTAACCTTATGTAGTGTGGTAGTGAAAGGTTAACATTCTGTGTGGTAGTGAAAGGGTTAACCTTATGTAGTGTGGTAGTGAAAGGGTTAACCTGCTGTAGTGTGGTACTGAAAGGGTTAACCGTATGTAGTGTGGTAGTGAAAGGGTTAACCTTCTGTAGTGTGGTGGTGAAATGGTTAATCTGCTGTTGTGTGGTAGTGAAAGGGTTAACCTTCTGTAGTGTGTTAGTGAAAGGGTTAACCTTATGTAGTGTGGTAGTGAAAGGGTTAACCTTCTGTAGTGTGGTAGTGAAAGTGGTAACCTTCTGTAGTGTGGTAGTTAAAGGTTAACCTCCTGTAGTGTGGTAGTGAAAGGGTTAACCTGCTGTAGTGTGGTAGTGAAAGGTTAACCTTCTGTAGTGTGGTAGTGAAAGGTTAACATTCTGTGTGGTAGTGAAAGGGTTAACCTTCTGTAGTGTGGTAGTGAAAGGTTAACCTTCTGTAGTGTGGTAGTGAAAGGGTTCACCTTCTGTAGTGTGGTAGTGAAAGGTTAACCTTCTGTAGTGTGGTAGTGAAAGGGTTACCCTTCTGTAGTGTGGTAGTGAAAGGTTAACCTTCTGTAGTGTGGTAGTGAAAGGTTAACCTTCTGTAGTGTGGTAGTGAAAGGGTTCACCTTCTGTAGTGTGTTAGTGAAAGGCTAACCTTCTGTAGTGTGGTAGTGAAAGGGTTAACCGTCTGTAGTGTGGTAGTGAAAGAGTTAACCTTCTGTAGTGTGGTAGTGAAAGGGTTCACCTTCTGTAGTGTGGTAGTGAAAGGTTAACCTTCTGTAGTGTGGTAGTGAAAGGTTAACCTTCTGTAGTGTGGTAGTGAAAGGTTACATCTTCTGTAGTGTGGTAGTGAAAGGGTTAACCTTCTGTAGTGTGGTAGTGAAAGGGTTAACCTGCTGTAGTGTGGTACTGAAAGGGTTAACCTTATGTAGTGTGGTAGTGAAAGGGTTAACCTTCTGTAGTGTGGTGGTGAAAGGGTTAATCTGCTGTTGTGTGGTAGTGAAAGGGTTAACCTGCTGTAGTGTGTTAGTGAAAGGGTTAACCATATGTAGTGTGGTAGTGAAAGGGTTAACCTTCTGTAGTGTGGTAGTGAAAGGTTAACCTTATGTAGTGTGGTAGTGAAAGGTTAACCTTCTGTAGTGTGGGAGTAAAAGGTTAACCTTCTGTAGTGTGGTAGTGAAAGGTTAACCTTCTGTGTGGTAGTGAAAGGGTTAACCTTCTGTAGTGTGGTAGTGAAAGGTCAACCTTCTGTAGTGTGGTAGTGAAAGGGTTCACCTTCTGTAGTGTGGTAGTGAAAGGTTAACCTTCTGTAGTGTGGTAGTGAAAGGGTTACCCTTCTGTAGTGTGGTAGTGAAAGGTTAACCTTATGTAGTGTGGTAGTGAAAGGGTTCACCTTCTGTAGTGTGGCAGTGAAAGGTTAACCTTCTGTAGTGTGGTAGTGAAAGGGTTAACCGTCTGTAGTGTGGTAGTGAACGAGTTAACCTTCTGTAGTTTGGTAGTGAAAGGTTAACCTTCTGTAGTGTGGTAGTGAAAGGTTAACCTTCTGTAGTGTGGTAGTGAAAGGTTACATCTTCTGTAGTGTGGTAGTGAAAGGGTTAACCTTCTGTAGTGTGGTAGTGAAAGGTTAACCTTATGTAGTGTGGTAGTGAAAGGGTTAACCTTCTGTAGTGTGGTAGTGAAAGGGTTAACCTTCTGTAGTGTGGTAGTGAAAGGGTTAACCTGATGTAGTGTGGTACTGAAAGGGTTAACCTTATGTAGTGTGGTAGTGAAAGGGTTAACCTTCTGTAGTGTGGTAGTGAAAAGGTTAACCTGCTGTAGTGTGGTAGTGAAAGGGTTAACCTTTTGTAGTGTGGTAGTGAAAGGGTTAACCTTCTGTAGTGTGGTGGTGAAAGGGTTAATCTGCTGTTGTGTGGTAGTGAAAGGGTTAACCTTTTGTAGTGTGGTAGTGAAAGGGTTAACCTGCTGTAGTGTGGTAGTGAAAGGGTTAACCTGCTGTTGTGTGGTAGTGAAAGGGTTAACCTGATGTAGTGTGGTAGTGAAAGGGTTAACCTGCTGTTGTGTGGTAGTGAAAGGGTTAACCTTCTGTAGTGTGGTAGTGAAAGGGTTAACCTGCTGTAGTGTGGTAGTGAAAGGGTTAACCTGCTGTTTTGTGGTAGTGAAAGGGTTAACACCGTCCTCCTGGGCGCTCCGTCAGAGCATGCTTTATGTTCTCAAGGCTCTAAGTCTCTGGGCTGGCGCTCAGTGTGTATTAACCCTGAGGCATCAACAGCCAGAGGAAGTGAGTCGGCCGTCCGCTCGATCAGAGACGACGCCTGCCTCGCTTTAACCAGCGCTCTAGCGTCTCTTTAGAAGAGCCTTTGTGGACAAAAACGTTTACATTCACAGCGAGCAGCAGATTCAGAAAGCATTGAGAGACACGTGGAGCCGGAGGTCTGCTCTGATGGAAGATGTACATAGATTTTTCTAAAGGAAAAGCGCCTATAAAGGCACTCAATGTATTGCTTTTACTTTGTCGATTCTCTGCTCAAAATAGACATAGCCATAAAATAGACATATAATTGGCATAAACATAGACAGGCATAATATCCTGTCTATGTTTATGCCAATTATATGTCTATTTTATGGCTATGTCTATTTTATTTCGATTATTACTGCTGTGAAGCACTTTAGGCTGCAATTCTTGTATGAAAGGTACTATACAAATAAAGTGTATTTGTAACTGAGGGGTACAATTCCCTGACTGTATTGAGAGTATGGTATCATTAAACCACTACTTAGTTATGTACTTTAATTACTGGCCATACAGTACACGGTATATCTGGTGAACACCCACACAAGAATACGGCTTAACAAAGAAAGTTCTATTTGGAAGTATTTATTATTAGAGCAGCAACAATAGGTTACAATATTGAGAATTATGAATTGCGCTTATATGGCGAAGAACACTTAAGTAGGTCAAGAGCGTAAGTCCATGAGCATCATAAGATGGGTATAACTGACACCACCTGTAGCATAGGAATTACATAAGGCACACTCGTAGTCAGCTGGAGATACTAAGGGGGTTCCCTCCGGTTGTAAGCCAGCAGGGGAGAGGAATGGTCGGGAGCAAAGTCTGGATCAACGAGGAATAAAGAGACTCCAGATACAGGAGACAGTGCAATAATCCTTTGGTCCGTAGACAAAGCAACAGCTATACTCCGGTATGCAAGACAGCATGGAGGAAAGCTAGCCAGCCTCTGTGGGTCCTAGAGGCGGGCTCGATGGTGCTCCTCACAGGGTAGATCCCACACAGCAGTGGGGTAGACGGTTCTCTGCTCCAGCAGCCACAGTACCAAAGCAATATAATCCAGCCGGAAAAGGCTCTGCATTCGCCGGTGTAGGTTCTCCGGTGTACATATCCAACGGTTCTCGTCTAGGAATCCTCGGATGGCGGCACGAGTTTAGGCCGCCCAGCCTGGATAAGTGCACTAGCTCGGTACGACGAACCGGTGGTAATGCTGGTCACTGTAGAACGGTAGCCGCACGATACACTATAAATAATAGACTATTACTTTACAATAGAATAAGTCGAACTCGACGATACAGCGTTAAACTCTGACACTTTAGCTATCTATTCGCACGCGGTTCTCAAGGCTCTATTTAGGGGCAAAAAAGCTATATTATGCGCTCTGGGCACCTTCAGGTGCTTGAGGAGGATAGCATATTTGTACGACTCATCAGGGACGTCGGACATCATAGTCTCTAAGCACATCCGTAATTCCGTGTACTGTGCTCTGTCCTCGTGCGTAAAATCCGGGAACGTCAGTGTGCCAAGGTACGATGCCATGGATGGCTGGCACATCGGTGAGCGTTGGGGGAGAGGCCTCCTGGGCGAGTCTCCCCGTACGTGTCGTCGTGGGCTGGTACTTGGTGGGTACCAAAGCCCGGGTACCCAGGTGCTGTTCCTCGGGGCTGGCTGTGCGTCAAACTCACCCCTGAGTTGAGTCGGGGGTCTGTAGCGCAGGGCCTCGGGGGTAAAGTCTGGGCTGTACTGGACCTCCTGGTCCTGTGGAGTACGATGCTGCTGGTGGGCTTGACCTTCCTCCTCTTCCTCTTCCTCTGCTAGGTCTTCTAGATCTTGGAGTCGTCTATTCAGTCTCTCGGCGGCATAGGCCGGTTCTTCCCGGTTGCTGGGTCTCGCATGGACCGGTCGGGGAGGGGGTTCGGAGACGTGGATAGGCTCCCTCTGTTGGCCGGGCTCCGGGTCACTTGGTCGGGTAGGGGAAGGCGCCCTAGACCCTTGTCGTGACGATGCCCTGGAGCTCCGTGCGGAGAGAGGGGGTGTCGCCCTGGCAATCAATTGCTCCATTATCTGCGCTTGTAGCCGGTCGCGCTCTGCTTCGCGCTTGATGTGAGCGAGGTCGCGCTCTGCTTCGCGCTGGGCTTGGGCTGCGTCGCACTGTGCATTGGCGGCGTCGCGCTGTGCATCGGTGGCGGCGCGCTGGGCATCGGCGCGGTCTCTTTCAATATTCTCTTCCGTCTGGAGGCGTCTGGTCTCCAGGCGTATGCGGTCGTCATCACTCCTTTGCTGCGCCTGGAAGCGCTCTCGCTGGGTCGCAGAGTGTTCGCGTTCACTAAGGGCTTGCGCTTGGAGTTGCGCGTGAAGGCGCTCTCTTTGGTCTGCAGATTGTTCGCGCTCACTCAGTTGTTGAGCCTGCAGGCGTTCTCTTTCCATGGTAGAGTGTTCGCGCTCACTTAGCTGTTGCGCCCGGAGGCGCTCTTGTTCCATGGAAGAATGTTCGCGCTCGCTAAGCGTCTGTGCTTGGAGTCGATCGCGTTCAGTGGAGGCTGCCAGGGTGGCGATGAATGCCTGCGCCAGCATCTTGTCCGCCTCGCTGGGGGAAGACACTGATGGAGGTGATCGGCTTCTGACAGTGCTCATTGGAGATCCGTTCTCCTGGCGCGCTCCGAGGAGGTCTATCTCCTGGGCGCGCTTCTCTTCTGGTAGTGGGTCGGGTTCCGTCCCTGGAGCGCTTTCTTTATCCTGGAGCTCTCCGGGGACCGTCCCGTTGACGTTGTCGGGGGGTATAGTCATGTCATGTCCCTCCTGGTCTCCCCCGTGAGCTTGGTCAGTTACGTTAGAACCCACTAGGGTCTCTACTGGCAAGGTCGCCTGGTCGGTAGGGTTTGACATGCTTTTACTATCCGCTTTTCCCGCATTTAACGTCTGTATAAAGCTAGGTATTAGACTGGCAGCGTAGTCCTCTAGGTAAGGAGGTGGCTGACGTCTGCGCTGCGGGCGTTCTAGCTTAGGAGAGCCGTTTGTGGAGTGTTCACCGCTGGCCATGGTTAATATCAATATTATATTTAGATATTACACTGATATTCCTCCGGCTCGAAGGACCAATTGTAACTGAGGGGTACAATTCCCTGACTGTATTGAGAGTATGGTATCATTAAACCACTACTTAGTTATGTACTTTAATTACTGGCCATACAGTACACGGTATATCTGGTGAACACCCACACAAGAATACGGCTTAACAAAGAAAGTTCTATTTGGAAGTATTTATTATTAGAGCAGCAACAATAGGTTACAATATTGAGAATTATGAATTGCGCTTATATGGCGAAGAACACTTAAGTAGGTCAAGAGCGTAAGTCCATGAGCATCATTAGATGGGTATAACTGACACCACCTGTAGCATAAGAATTACATAAGGCACACTCGTAGTCAGCTGGAGATACTAAGGGGGTTCCCTCCGGTTGTAAGCCAGCAGGGGAGAGGAATGGTCGGGAGCAAAGTCTGGATCAACGAGGAATAAAGAGACTCCAGATACAGGAGACAGTGCAATAATCCTTTGGTCCGTAGACAAAGCAACAGCTATACTCCGGTATGCAAGACAGCATGGAGGAAAGCTAGCCAGCCTCTGTGGGTCCTAGAGGCGGGCTCGATGGTGCTCCTCACAGGGTAGATCCCACACAGCAGTGGGGTAGACGGTTCTCTGCTCCAGCAGCCACAGTACCAAAGCAATATAATCCAGCCGGAAAAGGCTCTGCATTCGCCGGTGTAGGTTCTCCGGTGTACATATCCAACGGTTCTCGTCTAGGAATCCTCGGATGGCGGCACGAGTTTAGGCCGCCCAGCCTGGATAAGTGCACTAGCTCGGTACGACGAACCGGTGGTAATGCTGGTCACTGTAGAACGGTAGCCGCACGATACACTATAAATAATAGACTATTACTTTACAATAGAATAAGTCGAACTCGACGATACAGCGTTAAACTCTGACACTTTAGCTATCTATTCGCACGCGGTTCTCAAGGCTCTATTTAGGGGCAAAAAAGGGCCCACTTCACAGCACGTTGTATCGTGGTGAAGGCTTCAACGTTTTGGGTCAACCAGGTTTTAGGCTAAGTGCTTCTGTATCCACCTGCGACGTATTTATACGTAAGGTGAATAATCTAGTGCCAACCTCAGTTCTGTCTCGTATTACTGCGCAAACCTGGACAAGTTGAGACATGTCTTAGCGGTAGCTTTGAACTTGCCATTGGGGGTATGGCCGTTGGCGCCTAGGGGTCGCTGTCCAATAGGAGAACGAATATTATGGTCTGGCCTGTACCTAGGTAAAGGGATATTCCGTGTATATATACAAAGAATATACAAGGGATATCAGACGATATACAAATATTATACAATATATCTCAAGTAATAAATATATATATTCGGTTTAATCTGACCCTTTGTAACAGTATTATTATTATTATTATTATTATTATTATTATTATTATTATTATTATTATTATTATTATTATTATTATTATTATTATTATTATTATTATTATTATTATTATTATTATTATTATTATTATAAATGATGTGCACCATGTGGACCTGTATCACGACCCAAATGTTTCCTGGTCGAAGCACATTACATTTACATGTACATTAGAGAGAGAGAGAGAGAGAGAGAGAGAGAGAGAGAGAGAGAGAGAGAGAGAGAGAGAGAGAGAGAGAGAGAGATGCAGTGTGGTCGCACAGGGCCTCGCGGGAAGGGGGACCTCGCAAACAAATATATATATTTAATTTTTTATTTATTTATTTTTTTGTAATTTTTTTTTGCGAGGCCCCCCTTCCCGCGAGGCCCTTTTTCATCACAGACCTAAAATCTAGTTTTGCTTACATGCTTATATATTTCACATTAGACACGTTTGTAGAATGTGTCTGACTTGCTCTGCGGCTCTGCGGCTCTGCAGATATACTATTGGAGCTCTGTGGCTCTGCAGATACACTATTGGAGCTCTGCGGCTCTGCAGCAGATATACTATTGGTTTCAACGAGGGGAGGGGTTACAGGTAAGGTACAGGCGGCCGGCGTGCGTCTGACTATTTCCACGGGAGCGCGTGCAGCATTGGAGGTTATGCCAAGACGAAGAGGACGGTCGTTCGGCAGATGGACTGAAGATGAAAGTTGTTGCATGTTAGAAAGTTCAGTCAGGCTAGCCATGTCGGCTTAGCTAAAGGCAGGGACAGCTAGTTAGCTTTAGCTACGTTATCGAGTGCTAACGTGTGGTTCAGTCGGGCTAGCCATGTCGGCTAGTAGCTAAAGGCAGGGACAGCTAACTAGCATTAGCTAACCTAGCTAGCGTTAGCTACGTTATCGAGTGCTAACGTGTGGCAGATAAACAGGAGAACAGACTCCCAAGTTAATCCCAACGGGGGGGACAATATGGACTGGTGAACTTCGTCAACTCCACGGTTGTCTCCTTCCTCTTGGACGATTGGTGAGTTTTTAATGCACTCTATTCTATTCCCGCCGTGGATCTCTCTCTCTCTCTCTCTGTCTCTCTTTCTCTCTCTTGCTCTCTCTCTGTCTCTCTCTCGCTCTCTCTCTCTCTGTTGCTCTCGCTCTCTCTCTCTCTCTTGCTCTCTCTCTCTCTCACGCTCTCTCTCTTGCTCTCTCTCTCTCTCGCTCTCTCTCGCTCTCTCTCTCTCTCGCTCTCTCTCTCTTGCTCGCTCTCTCTCTGTTGCTCTCTCTCGCTCTCTCTCTCTCTGTTGCTCTCGCTCTCTCTCTCTCTCGCGCTCTCTCTCTTGCTCTCTCTCTCTTGCTCTCTCTCTTGCTCTCTCTCTCTTGCTCTCTCTCTCTCTCTCTCTCTCTCTCTCTCGCGCTCTCTCTCTCTCTGTTGCTCTCGCTCTCTCTCTCTCGCGCTCTCTCTCGCGCTCTCGCTCTCTCTCTCTTGCTCGCTCTCTCTCTCTTGGAGTCTCTCTCTTGGCCGTCACATTGGTTGTGCGAGGGCATTGTCCTTTGCTACACGTTGGCTGGATCTCTTCGTAAGGTTTTACCTCATGGACATGACTGGGGGTTCTGTCTCCCAGGCGGTTCTGAGGTCTGGGACCTCCCCTGCGTCCCGCCCTTCGGTGTGTTAGCAGGGGTGTGTGGGTGTGTGCCACGGGGTGATGTCTGGGATGTGGCCTCACACACAGACAGTATATATACACACACACACACCTAGACACATGCATGCACACACATACCCCCGCCCCCCCCCCCCCCCCCCCCCACACACACACACCTAGACACATACATGCACACACACACACACACACACACACACACACACACACACACACACACACACACACACACACACACACACACACACACACACACACACACACACACACACAGCCTCGGGCAGCGCTAATATGTTGACTGTATGCCCAGCCTCGGGCAGTGTTATTATTTAAGAATATGTTGACTGTATGCAAAAAAAAATATAATTTATTAATAAAAAAGATAATTTAAAGAAAAATTATATAAATATTTTTTATATATTTTTTTACCTTTAGGGGGGGGGGGGGCTCGTGTTTAAATCTCACACAGGGCCTCGCATTTCTCCCAGACGGCACTGCCCGCAGGTGCCGAGACCAGACCAGTCCATTATTTAAAATAATAATAGTAATAATATTAATAATAATAATAATAGTAATAATATTAATACTAATAATAGTGACTTCAAAAGGCCATTGTTGCTTTTAGTCAGATCCTTTAATTGCTGGTCTTTATACTTTTATTACAATATAACCCATATAAATCTGTATGATAGCATGTATAATAATGGTGTATATACATATATATACTTATTTTTACCATGTACGTGTATATATATATATGGGCCAGTATGACTTACTACCATAGTGTATTTATACCTGTACCACTGTACATATTAATACTACAACTCTGTACATACATCTGATTAGCACTATTACTCAGTAGTACTCATTTATATATTGTATACCCAGTTTAATCAGCTGTACAATGTATATTACTGTCGCACTTTACTGTTACATTTGCACTCTGGTTGGATGCCAAACTTATTGTTGTTGTACTGTACTTGTGCTGCATGATGACAATACATTTGAATCTAATCTGGTTTGGTAACAGCACGGCACAGGACAGGAAGGCCCTCCAGAGAGTGTTGCGCTCAGCAGAGTGTACTACGGGTCGTGCACTACCACCCCTGCAGGTCTTATATAACAGGAGGTGCAAATCCAGAGCCTACATACACACGCAACAAGAACAGAGAGAGACTATGGCTCAGCTTCTTCCCCCAGGCCATCAGAACACTGAACACTGAACTCTCGACTCACAAGTACACATGAGCACACACACAGACACACACACAACACGCATGGTGCAACTGCTTTAAACAATCGCTTTAAACAAAATGTCACTTTAAACAAAATGGAAAGGTCACTTTAAAGGAATGAGGAATATAAAGGTCACTTTAAGGAAAGAACCGATGTGGTTCTTGTATAGTATAGTTTAGATATAGTAAGTATAGCATAATGACAGAGTTATAACTGTATATTGTATAGTAGTTTACATAGGACCCAGTGCCTTCTCAGGAATTTTGCATGTCTATTTTTAGCATGCACATCTTATGTCTTCTTATTACCTGTTTTTTTTTTATGTCTATTTTATTATTGTATTATTGCACAATCAATGCAGGCATGCTCACCCGCATTTCACTGTATGCCCTGGTATGTATGTGACAAGAAATAAACCTCTTGAATCTTAAATCTAATCTAAAATGGGTTTCCTCCTAGGGGTATGCAGAGGTACTACAGGTAGTACGTGAAAGAAAGTGACAATTGGAAATATATCAGAATAAAGGGGGGAAAGGGGGGTAATGACACCAAGAGAGAAGCACTGTGTTCTGGTGTATGGTATAGGCAGCGACACACACACACACACACACACACACACACACACACACACACACACACACACACACACACACACACACACACACACACACACACACACACACACACACACACACACACACACACACACACACAAACACATACACACACAGATACATGTACATGCACACACACACACCTACACACATACACACACACACGCACACAAACACACACACACATACATGTACATGCACATTCACACACGTGCACATTCACACATGCACACACACACACACCTACACACACACACACACAGCCTCGACCATAACCATAACCATAACCCTGATGTCATGCAGATACATATTCCCCACACACAGATATAATCACATGTGAGTACAGTATGTAAACACATGCAGATACATATTCCCCACACACAGATATAATCACATGTGAGTATGTAAACACATGCATGATTCACATGCTTGATCGTGCATGTAATGTATGAAGAACACGTGTGTATTGGGACATGAGCACATTGACATATCTACAGACATGCTGGTATAATATGCACACACCAGCATAGAGAACACACATGGATGTGAAACACTGCAGTGCACTGCACACAAACACATGTCCTCCCTACACTTCACACTCAAGCTACACGTCTGTCCCTACAGCCGGGGTGTAAAGTACTTGAGTAATTGTACTTCGTTTTACAATACTTAAGTACTGTTTTTGGGGATTTGTACTTTACTAGAGTATTATTAGGTTTGTATTCAAATAAGTGGTCTACATGTTAAAATAATAGCTCTAGGGCGCCCCAAGTGGCAAACCATGTAACACGCTGCATCGCGGCACAGCCGACCCGGGTTCGATTCCCGGACCCGGCGTCATATGCCGAATGTCTTCCCCCCACTCTGTCTCCTGCTCTTCCCCTCTCTCTCTCTCTCTCTCTACTGGACTGCCCAGTAGAAAAAAGCGATAAACGCAACAAAAAAATAATCTTTAAAATAAATAATAATAATAGCTCTACATTCTGACAGCCATCACCGATATAGAGTGTGTGGTCAGTAACATGGGTCTCCCAGTCCAACTTTTCTTCACACCGAAATCCAATGGTTGATTCCAGTTGTGATTGGAGGATCAAGGAATCTTTCATTTGAAATAATCTCACCGGAACATAATTATATTTTCAAACACATCACCGATTGTTATTACAGATTTATTTGGTTGGTAAAAACATATTTAAAGTTGTTTGCGTGTTCATCATAATCGGTTCACAGGTTTATCTTCGAACTAAGGCACTTGAAAGGATCTTTTTAATGAGTTAATCAGTCGGGGACTTTGAGCCACAAGGTGTGAGCATCACGTGATGAAGAAGACACAGAAAATAAATACAATTTCAACAGGACTTATATATTTGTTTTCTTTTTCTTTTCTTTTTGCCTTTTCTATAATTTTCTCCCATCCCCAAATTTGGTCGTTATGCCAATTCCCTTCCTGGTCGTTGCACGCATTGCCCCACTGTCGGCCTGGGGAGGGTGTAGACTATCACATGCCTCCTCCGATACATGTGGAGTCAGCCAGCCGCTTCTTTTCACCTGACAGTGAGGAGTTTTACTGGGAGAACGGAACGCGTGCAGAGGTTGATGCTATTTCCCCCAAATCCCCACCCTGCTGAACAGGCGCCCCGACCGACCAGTAGGAGTCGCTGTTCGCAAAGACCAGGACACATACCCCCACCGGCTTCCCACCCGCGAACACTGACAATATTGTGTTCGTAGGGACGACTGACCAAGCTGGATTTGAACCCAGAGTCTCTGCGGTGGTACAGTAGGTGAGTGCTTACACCTCTACCCCCAATATATACAATTTCTTGAGAAGTTTGTCAAAAGGTAGACTAGGTGGCTCCAAGTCCATGACACAATTACCACACAAAGTCTGCACAACCAATATCATTGATAAAGTTCAAACAGTGTAAACAACAAATATAGTGCTTTTGTTCCATTTTGAAGCCACGGTTTCCCTTAAGTAGACTAATAAAGCTATACGCCTTTTCATATAAACACAATTCATCTCTAATTCCTTCATAACCCTAGACGGCAGAAGACTCCAACCGACAACAATGAGCTTCAGTTGTCGAGCAAAATACAAATATACACCATAAGACTCAATTCCACTTAAAATGAGATAATAAGGAGTCCTTAGAAACAGCTGGCAAGTCCATGGTAATTTACACTGAACCACTGATGGTGGTCTTGTAGCTCTTGTTGTGTTTGTGTGTGTGTTGATTGATTGATTGATTGATTGAAAACTTTATTAACAGATTGCAGAATGGGTACAATACAGTACAGCTCAATACACACAATTGTTAAGGGGATGCAGACCAGAGAAAGACTTTCGTCTTGTTTACATCAGGGTCCCCCATTTTCAATTCATCAGGAATTGTGTGTGTGTGTGTGTGTGTGTGTATGTGTGTGTGGCACAGTGTCTCAACGACCTTCAACCTTTTAAACTGAAATATTGATAAACGTGTCCCTTTGTCTCTGCTGTGCAGTCTTTTTGACTTTGGGAACAAGCCCCCCGCCCCCCCCCCCCCCCCCCCCCCCCCCCCCCCCCACACCAAAAATTAAATACAAAGCATTATAAAATACCAGAAAACATGAGAAGATATGAGTAAATCAACCACCCCCCTCCCCCCCCCCCCCCCCAACTCTGAAAAAGTAGGATTTGAAACATGCAATACACACACAGTATGTAAAAAGTGAACCAACACCACCACAAAACAACAACAACAACAACAACACATCATTGATAGATCACGATCTTCATAATGACATAATGGTGCAAAAAAAACTGCATGCAATCAAGGTCTCCGGTGTCTTAACCCCCCGGAGCCAAAAACAACCGACCTGCCGAGGCGGGGGAAACATACACCGTCCAGCTATCGATCCGCGGATATCACGTCACCAAAAGATATCGGCTGCTGGATATATCGCATGGCCTCGCTTTTCATAACCTCATCCAAAGAGAGCTCCCCTCATCAATCACGCTGTAATCATATACGTCCCCGAGTCAAGCTCCTCTTGTCTCTCCTGCACCGTCCCTTGCGCCCAACATGTCTGCCTTGTCCCACCCTGACCCCACCCGGCTCTCTCCACCCGACACCCGGCGAACTCCATCGCGCTGAAATACAAAACCCACTTATATACACAGACGTTTATAGAAAGGAAGAGAAAAGGCAGCCTGGACGCCCCGGAGAGGAGACAACGGTGCGGCGTTCAGGTCAGAGACGAAGGG
The DNA here is from genome assembly GCF_963971535.1 of Notolepis coatsorum. Lineage (NCBI taxonomy): Eukaryota > Metazoa > Chordata > Actinopteri > Aulopiformes > Paralepididae > Notolepis > Notolepis coatsorum. Next base: position 140,766,019 of record NC_140166.1, on the reverse strand, counting down.
AAGGATTCAGGATTTGTAGCTGAGGGTTTTTTTCCACACACGTGGTTTGTATGTATATACTTAACCACACACCCCATGCACAATTGTACAGCCCTGGCCTATTTTATTTTATAATTCTATTCTATTCTATTGTGCTTCTATTTTAATTGAGCTTCTATTCCATTTTATTTTATCCTACCCTTTTATTTTCTTCTATTGCAATTGTCTGTCCGTTAACGTCGCACCAAAAACTACCAAATCAAATTCCTTGTATGTGTTTGACAATAAAGACCTTTTTGATTCTGATTCTGATGCTAATTCTGATTCTAATTCTGATGCTGATTCTGATGCATTGCTTTTATCTTCATCAATCTCATGTATTGATGCCCTGCAGAAGCAATTTTTTTTAATTGAGTTGTAAGTGAAATTGAACTTCTCTATACTCTTTTATCTTGTGACAACGTTTCAAAGTTCCATCTTGCTCTGTTTTAGAGAAAAGGGGTATAAAGAACTGCAGTAACTACAAAATCACTGGATAGTCAAAGAACTTTAAAGACATTTCACTGTTTGCGTCGTTACTGCGGTTAGCTTCTGCAGGGCGGTACATTTATGCCAATTTAATGCTCATTTATGCCTATGTCTATGTCTGTGAAGCACTTTGGGCTGCAATTTGTGTATGAAAGGTGCTATACAAATAAAGTGTATTATTATTATTATTATTATTATTATTATTATTATTATTATTATTATTATTATTATTATTATTATTATTATTATTATTATTATTATTATTATTATTATTATTATTATTATTATTATTATTATTATTATTATTATTATTATTATTATTATTATTATTATTATTATTATTATTATTATTATTATTATTATTATTATTATTATTATTATTATTATTATTATTATTATTATTATTATTATTATTATTATTATTATTATTATTATTATTATTATTATTAATGCTGTTGCAAATGTCTCTGAAACAAGTCTATTCTTGAGTACTGTACTGTATGCTATGAGGGGGCCAGGCTTTGAAGAGGACAGATAGAGAGAATAAAAGAAAGGACCTGACAGGAAGGAGGACTGCTTTCACTTGAGCCATTTGGCATCCCCGACTGAATTGACCTGTGATCTCATAGTCTGCACCTCTTTTCTTGATCCTCCAATCACAATCGTCGCTTTTCGTTTTTTGTCACGAGGAAAGAAAGCGACGGTTGAGATCCGAGGATCAAGAAAGGAGGGGGCGGGGTTTGAGATCGGGTCAATTAAATCAAAAAACGCTTCCTGGGAGGGATGCAAAATGGCTGCCGCAAAGTGGCTACAGTAAAGCACGGTGACAATCAAGGGGAGGAGCTAAAGAAATAGAGAAACACAAAATCTGAGGGGAACAATTTCAACAGTTCAGCGAACTCAACATGTAAAGAGACACTCTGAGGTTTAGCAAAGCAAGGAGGAGGAGGAGGAGGAGAAGAAGAGGAGATCCAGCAGAAGGAAGACAGACGACAGGAACAGGAGTGAGAGGACGCCGTGGACGCAGAGGGAAAGGCGTCCTCAGCGTTTGGAGCGCAGGCGGACCGGACCGCAGCAGTACACTACAGGAAGAAGACAACAACACAGCGTGAGAGACAGAAACAGGGCAGAATATAGGGATGAAAACAGACCAAATAAAAGCATGTTTTTTTTTTTATTATTATTATTACTGGTAGATATGATGTATTTGAATTTTTATCATGTGCTTACTTTTTTTATTCATGATACGGACATAATTGTGAACAACTGAGAAACTTGTCTGTATATGTCTATTGTGTGGAGCCATGAGATACCATGAATTTCCCCAAGGGGATGAATAAAGTATCTATCTATCTATCCATCTACCTATCTACCTATCTACCTATCTATCTATCTATCTATCTATCTATCTATCTATCTATCTATCTATCTATCTATCTATCTATCTATCTATCTATCTATCTATCTATCTATCTATCTATCTATCTATCTATCTATCTATCTATCTATCTATCTATCTATCTATCTATCTATCTATCTATCTATCTATCTATCTATCTATCTATCTATCTATCTATCTATCTATCTATCTATCTATCTATCTATCTATCTATCTATCTATCTATCTATCTATCTATCTATCTATCTATCTATCTATCTATCTATCTATCTATCTATCTATCTATCTATCTATCTATCTATCTATCTATCTATCTATCTATCTATCTATCTATCTATCTATCTATCTATCTATCTATCTATCTATCTATCTATCTATCTATCTATCTATCTATCTATCTATCTATCTATCTATCTATCTATCTATCTATCTATCTATCTATCTATCTATCTATCTATCTATCTATCTATCTATCTATCTATCTATCTATCTATCTATCTATCTATCTATCTATCTATCTATCTATCTATCTATCTATCTATCTATCTATCTATCTATCTATCTATCTATCTATCTATCTATCTATCTATCTATCTATCTATCTATCTATCTATCTATCTATCTATCTATCTATCTATCTATCTATCTATCTATCTATCTATCTATCTATCTATCTATCTATCTATCTATCTATCTATCTATCTATCTATCTATCT
>NC_140166.1:140745897-140760897 GCF_963971535.1 Notolepis coatsorum | reverse complement strand
GCAACTTCTGGTTCAACTCTGGCGAGCAGCCAGCAGTTGCCATGGAGATGAATCTTCACGGACAATATACTACCTTATGCATACCGCACCTCGTGTGAATACTGTATACTTCATCAGGTCATATATTTAGCATTTAGCATTTGAGCATTTAGCATTTTTAGATTATATATTTAGCATTTTCTCTTTTCAGAGTATATATTAGATTAGATTTAGATTATTGGATTATTAGATTATATATTCTAACTATTTATTGTAGGGCAAATATAACTGAGAGGGCATACATACCCTCAACTCGCACCTTGTTGCCCATATGTCCAGAGTTAATTATATTGATTTGTTATATTGTTTACACTGCTTTTTTTTACTACCTGTACCTCCCCTCCCCCCTCACCCCATGCTGCTATGATGCCTGAATTTCCCCAAGGGGATTCAATCTACTGGATGAAATAAAAAACAGCAGGAGTATTTTTATGTTTAAAAAGATTTTAAAGATAAAGGTTCTAGAATCTTATAGTCAAATTTAACCTAGAATCTGTTTTCTCTACCATGTAACTCGGGTATTGCATATTAAGTATTGATTTTCCTATGTTGGCTTAATGTTATTTTCCGGATCGGTTTTTGTTGATTGTTTATTTAGCAAACTTAAAATAAAATAAAACAAAACAAAATTTAATTAGGGGTAGGTTGTTCTATAAGGCGCCATTTGGCTTCAAACCTATCCTTTTCGCTTGTTTATTTGTAAACATTTTGAAAAATTATTTGTTTATTGTTTATTTATTTGTAAACATTCAAAATAAAGAATTCATTCATTCATTCAATAAAGGAATATCTTATCTTATTGTTGCTCTAACCCTCCCTGTTTTTTTTTGGGGGGGGGGGGGGGTGTTTTCCAGAATTCCACGGCCAGGAGCATCGGATCGGATCACCGTTGGATCATGTTCGGCCCTCAAAGTTCTAATCCCTAGGAGTCTAGGATTGTACTTGTGATGCCAGTAAACGTTTGGATGAAACATGTTATTGCCTGCTGCCAGGGGGTGCAGCCTAGCCAAACAGTTCGCCTCATGTACCGTTACCATTTAAAGGAACACGCCAACATTTGGGGAAACTAGCTTACCGTCTTCTCCAGAGAGAGAGACAAGAAGATAGATACCAGTGTTTCCTCTCTGTGTGCGTTCAGTAGAAAGCTATCTGGCTGCACGTTAGCCTAGCTTAGCACAATGAATGGAAGCAGACATGTACGGGTAGCCTAGGCATTGTCCAACTAACACCTCTCCCGAAGGCTACCCGTACATGTCCGCTTCCATTCAATGTGCTAAGCTAGGCTAACGTGCAGACGATAAGCTAATTTCCCAAAATGTTGCCGTGTTCCTTTAAGATTGGTGACAGTTACCTGGGCAACCCTTTTAGCTAATGGAGACGGGGGCAATAATGCCTTTAGTGGTACAGTAGTATGTATTTGAGAACGGGTCAAAATTTGTGAGGATATCCTTCTGGAACTGAATGTAGGTCACGCACCGTGACCTTGAGAGGTTAGAGGTCAATAATGTTGCCCATAGCACCAAATAGGGCTGGGCGATTAATCGATATCATCATCGATTAATTCGAATGAATGATTTAGGACGATTTTGAAAATGTTTAATCGATTTTCAAAAAAAAAGAAAAAAAGATTTATTTTATTTTATTTTAAGAGTCACCTTTTATTTTACAAAAAGTGATGTTTGGTGAAAGTTAGATTTGCACTTTATTAATCCCAATAGGGAAATTCATTCTTGTTTGATGATCAAGAGGCACCTCTTATTTGTTGTGAAGTTTGGTGAAAAATCAATCCCAATAGGGACATTCATCTTTGTTTGATCAAGAGTAACCTTTTATATATATATATTTTTTTTTAAGTAAAGATTGGTGAATGTTAGGTTTGCACTTCAATCCCAATAGGGAAATTCATCTTGGTTTGATATTTTTTTTTTGTCAAATAAAAACAAAGGTTATTTGAATGATTTCCTTGGCGTTTCTAGTTTTCAAGAGAAAAAAAATCGATTAAAATTGTAAATCGGATTAAAAAATAATAATCTGGGATTTAATTTTTAGGCCATATCGCCCAGTCCTAGTTAGAGGTCAATAATGTTGCCCATAGCACCACCTGCACCTCACGAGATAAAGCTGGGAACGAGGTTAACCCATGTGGCACCTACACTGGGGGGGCTCCTCCTCCTCCCCCGTGGGAGGGGAGGGGGAGGTCGAGGGAGGAGGGGGGAGGAGCTCTGGTTGGGGCTCCCTGGTGGGGGACCTGTGTGGTTTGGGCGGCGCTGGACGCTCCGAGTCACCTGGAGGACAAACGGCAGGCAGACGGGGTCAGACAGACAGAGGTCAGACAGACGGGGTCAGACAGAGGACAACCGGACAGACATGACAAGACATACAGCAGCTTGAGGGTTAATATAATGGTGTCCTGGCTTGTTGTGTGTGTGTGTGTGATCTGACCATCGCTCACATATACACACACACACACACATTCACGCACACACAAACACACAAACACACACATACACACACAGATGTCAAGTCAAGTCACACGGACACACAGACACAAAGACACAGACACACAGATACACACAGACACACAGATATACAGATATACAGACACACAGACAGACACACAAACACACAGATACAGTATACAGACACACAGACACAGACATACAGAGACACAGAGACACAGACAGACACACAGATACACAGACACACAGACACACAGACACACACAGACACAAAGACACACAGGCACACAGACACACACACACACACACACACACACACACACACACACACACACACACACACACACACACACACACACACACACACACACACACACACACACACACACACACACACACACACACACACACACACAGGCACAGACACACAGACAGACAGACAGACACATGTTTCTGGTTCAGATGGACCTGCCCAACATCCTGTCAAATGAAATGATATTATACACGTTGCATTCAGTGCGGCTGGCCACTAGGGGCGCTCGGGCGCCGACCCCCCCTGCTTAACCCTGGTTAAAAGAGAGAAGAACAAGAAATATTTTGTTTTGTTTTTTGTTTTATAGCCCTACAAATAATATAAACATGTTTAAAATGAATAATATTTACTCATTTTAAGTATGTTTGTGTTTCCAATGCACAATATAACGTTAATATATTAAATATAAATAATCGTTTTCCTGAACAGGAAGTGACTCACTGTCTGTAGCCGCATTTCTCCTAGCCGTATTTCTCTCGTCTCGGGCTAGACGCAATAGCGCTCTGAGTGTGCGTGCACGCCGTGCACTGTTTCATCGCTGTATCCGTCGCAGCCAATCAGTGCGTAACGCGCTGTGCGTTGAAATATGATGTTTATGATGGAAGCCGGGCGCGATTTTAAGCGGTCTAAGCAGCAGCGTCTATAATTTCCGTAGCCGCATTTCTCTGAGACGCTCTCTGATTGGCCGACGTCAGTTTTTTTTCCGTAGCCGCATTTCGCGGAGACACTCTCTCTGATTGGCCAACGCCAGTTTCTAGGTTTCTAGGTTTCTAGGTTTCTAGGTTGCAGCTATTTGTCTTAGAGCATGACGGCAAGTTCTTTCGACGGTTAAGCTTAGGCACTCTTTCAAAGTTGGTTAAGGTTAGAGTTTGTCTTAGAGCAGGGCGATAGAACGTCAGGTAGTTTGCAGACTGTTTGACAAGGAAATGGGCAAAGACACAGCTCGTCACTCACACAGTACTTGTTGGCTAACTTGGCTAACAAGAAGCTATATATGGATTGCAGTGTGGACATGCATGGACATCAACACAGTCTGGACAGTGGAGTGGATATACTTTATCAAGCCCTTCTGCCTGCTGGACCACTGTGCGTTTCAACTTAACAACAACAAGGTAGAGTTACGATCTCTCTCTCTCTCTCTCTCTCTCTCTCTCTCTCTCTCTCTCTCTCTCTCTCTCACTCTCTCTGATTGTGTAGGGCATATTGGCTGCATTTGACTGACTGTGATCATAATTGATTGATGGCAATGGTGACAGTTGTACCCAATTAAATATTCGCCTATGCGTGGTACATGTTTGCAAAATGTTTGGTATAGCGCCCCCCATGGAGAAGAATGTACGGGCCGCCACTGGTTGCATTGCACATTGTATGCATGTAATATTGCTGACGAACACCAAATGTACAACTGAAAATAGACAGAGAGGGGGGGGGGGAGAAGGGGAAAGGGAGAGGGAGAGAGAGAGGGGGGGAGAGGGAGAGAGAGAGGGGGGAGAGGGAGAGAGAGAGAGAGAGAGAGAGAGAGAGAGAGAGAGAGAGAGAGAGAGAGAGGGAGAGAGAGAGATAGGGATAGAGACAGAGAGCGAGAGAGAGAGGGAGAGACAGAAAGAGAGACAGAGAGAGAGAGAGAGAGAGAGAGAGAGAGAGAGAGAGAGAGAGAGAGAGAGGGAGAGAGAGGGAGAGAGGGAAGGACTGAAGCAGTTGAATAGTGTGACATGATGAGTGCGTGTGTGTGTGCGTGTGTGTGTGTGTGTGTGTGTGTGCGTGTGTGCGTGCGTGTGTGTGTGTGTGTGTGTGCGTGTGTGTGCGTGCGTGCGTGTGTGTGTGTGTGTGTGTGTGTGTGTGTGTGTGTGTGTGTGTGTGTGTGTGTGTGTGTGTGAGTGTGTGTGTGAGTGTGTGAGTGTGTGTGTGTGTGTGTGTGTGTGTGTGTGTGTCCATCAGCGAGGAGACGGGACTGCAGGCACTGCAGATGATAAACGACATCATCTTGACAGGTACATTATTACTCTGACACGCACATGTACACACACATACAGATGGAGACACACAAACACACACACACACACACACACACACATGCAGCGCAAGGTCTTAAGATAATAATCTATGTAATCAGCTTTGAAACAGGTAAGTCTTCTAGGAAGAGCCTCTACTGAGTAATAGATTACATATGAAAAGGCTTGTCAAGTTTCAAGTTTCTTTAATAGTTGTCATACAGAAGTACAGAATACTTTTATACAAAATGCTTCTTACTGTTACGCTCCAGAGACTGTGCTAGACAAGATAAGTATCAAATAACATAGTATAGCATGTAAAATAGAAGTAAAAATAGAGGTCACAGTGTTCAGTATAGACATATGTACAATGTTCGATGCAGAATAGAAGTAACTGAGTTACCATACAATATACAATATACTATGCAATGTACTAATATACAATACTATATAGTTCAAAGCAGAAATGGGATGAGGTACAATTTAGGTACAATTTACAGTAAGGTGTACGAGTTGTAGTGCAAATCCTTTACCAATAAATATAAAGTGTGTTTAGGTGATCTAAAGTGTGGAGAGTGGGTGCTGCAGTGTGTTGTTTGTTTAAAGTGAGTGTGTGCGTGTGGGTGTGTGTGCTGTGTGCATTTGATGGTTGTTGCATAGTGTTTATTGTTCGTTGAGCAGCCTGATGGCCTGGGGATAGAAGCTTCTTCTGAGTCTCTCTGTGCTTGCCATGAGACTCCGGTATCGCTTGCCTGACCGCAGCGGTTCAAAGAGGCAGTTGTTCGGGTGGCTGGAGTCCTTGATGATTCTCTTAGCCTTACCCCTGCACCGCTTGTTGTAAATGCCCTGGAGAGTGGGAAGCCCCCCTCCAATTGTGCGTTCGGCTGAGCGGGCCACTCTCTGTAGTCTGCTACGGTCTTTTGCGGTGCTATTCCCAAACCAGGAGGTGATGTTGCCAGTCAGGATGCTCTCTATTGTACATGAGTAGAAGTTCTTAAGGATCTTCTGACTGACTTGGAACTTAGTCAGTCCGGCTATTGGCACGGGAGATAAAGGTACGGTGGGTATTTATTCATCCCTGTGGGGGGATCCAGGTGTCCTAGCAGGGCAGGGGAGGGAGAGGAGAGGCACAGCCAGGGGAATAGGAATACCAGTTTTATAAAAATTTACTGAACCTTATGTAATAATGTCACCTCACAGCAAGAAGGTCCAGGGTTCGATTCCCGCTTGGGGACCAGGTTTCTATGATGCCAGGTACTCAGGTGGGGTATCTCCCAGGCCTTTCTGTGTGGAGTTTACATGTTCTCCCCGTGCTCGCAAGGGTTTCCCCCCCGATAAGATAAACCCAATGGAAAAACATGCACAACAACAGATCGCTAACGCTGTTGACGAAGACGGGCAGGAGCACTTGGATTGGTCCCCGGGCGCGGTACCTCGCCAACGCCCTATCTGCTCCCGGCTGCCCTTGGGGGGAAGGACGACGGGATGGGTTAGGCGCAGAGACTCAATCGCATCGGCGACTGAGAAAAAGACAATGCATGTGTGTGTATCCCGGTGTGTGTGTGCCGCTCCAATTGCATGTCCAGTTTGTTGCATGCCGAATAAAGACCCCTAAAGAGGTCCTGCATTATTATTATTATAATGTTAAATTTAAAGAGAGGACGGAGGTCTCTGTGTGCCCAGTTAAGGTCTGGCACCCTGCCATTGGCTGTGGAAGTGGGTAGATTCCAAGGTAAACCTGAGGAGGAGCGGTTGTGTGTTCTCTGTGATCTGGGAGTGGTGGAGGATGAATATCATTTTTGTTTTTCACTCTTTGTGTACTGGACCCTGGACTGGCTGAGATACCCCCTTGTGTACTGACCCTGAACTGGACGACTACCCCGAATTGTGAACAATCCCTTTTTCTGTCGGCAAGCCTGTTTTGTGTTTTTGACCCTCGGACTGAATCACGATCATTCTTTTGCTTTTTCCCACTGGATTCTGCCCTAAATTCAATAAATACTTGTATTTATTGATATTGCTCTTGTGTGGACATTTTAATTTGTTTGTATTTGAACCGTGGCGAGTTTGAACACTACCATGTCCGTCACAATATGTATACAATACTGTATATAATATAAAAATACAAATACAAATAAATAAAGACAAAGGTCTGATCTGCACTGGATCTCTGAACAGCTGAGACCTACTGTATGTATACTCAATAATTGAAAGATATTGTGTAATATCACTGTGTAATATAATGTGCCAGTATGTACAGCCCAGCCTGGTATAATGTACAGCCTCTAAGTCAACCCCAGGTACAGTTCCAACAGGGTTCAGTAGTTAAAGGTCCATCAGTTCCAACAGGGTTCAGTAGTTAAAGGTCCATCAGTTCCAACAGGGTTCAGTAGTTAAAGGTCCATCAGTTCCAACGGGGTTCAGTAGTTAAAGGTATATCAGTTCCAGGTCAGTCTCGACTCCTTGGTTGTGGAGCTTGTTGGCTACAGGCAAAAAAGACTGACCGAGGCGATTTGTGGTGTTTCTGTAAACCCTCCAGAGAGGTGGAACGTGCTCCTCGTCGTGGCTGGTGACGGCACACACCGGCCAGTCACACCACTCTAGGAAGATGAGGGGACATCAGTGGAGTTCCAGGAAGATGATGAGCCCCTAAGCCAGCAGGACTATACAGAAAGATATTTATTTATAGCTCTACCGCAGATCCACTGCAGATCAATATGACCGATTCCCCCTTGTCGGCGGTATGCAGATGAGATGAGTCAACGTATTTATTTCTCACCTAAGCATCATAAAAGAACAATGGCAGTGAAATGTTCCTTCCGCTTTCCTTGACCTCAAATAGTCCATCGTACGGATAGCTAGTGGAGATCAGGCCACAGCACAGCTAAACCCTGGCTAGTGGAGACGAGGCCACAGCACGGCTAAACCCTGGCTAGTGGAGACGAGGCCACAGTGCGGTTAAACCCTGGCTAGTGGAGACGAGGCCACAGCACGGCTAAACCCTGGCTAGTGGAGACGAGGCCACAGCACGGCTAAACCCTGGCTAGTGGAGATCAGGCCACAGCATGGCTAAACCCTGGCTAGTGGAGACGAGGCCACAGCACGGCTAAACACTGGCTAGTGGAGACAAAGCCACAGCACGGCTAAACCCTGGCTAGTGGAGACGAGGCCACAGCATGGCTAAACCCTGGCTAGTGGAGACGAGGCCACAGCACGGCTAAACCCTGGCTAGTGGAGATCAGGCCACAGCATGGCTAAACCCTGGCTAGTGGAGACGAGGCCACAGCACGGCTAAACCCTGGCTAGTGGAGACAAAGCCACAGCACGGCTAAACCCTGGCTAGTGGAGACGAGGCCACAGCACGGCTAAACCCTAGCTAGTGGAGACAAAGCCACAGCATGGCTAAACCCTGGCTAGTGGAGATCAGGCCACAGCACGGCTAAACCCTGGCTAGTGGAGACGAGGCCACAGCACGGCTAAACCCTGGCTAGTGGAGACGAGGCCACAGCACGGCTAAACCCTGGCTAGTGGAGACGAGGCCACAGCACGGCTAAACCCTGGCTAGTGGAGACGAGGCCACAGCACGGCTAAACCCTGGCTAGTGGAGACCAGGCCACAGCACGGCTAAACCCTGGCTAGTGGAGACGAGGCCACAGCATGGCTAAACCCTGGCTAGTGGAGACCAGGCCACAGCACGGCTAAACCCTGGCTAGTGGAGACCAGGCCACAGCACGACTAAACCCTGGCTAGTGGAGACGAGGCCACAGCACGGCTAAACCCTGGCTAGTGGAGACGAGGCCACAGCACGGCTAAACCCTGGCTAGTGGAGACGAGGCCACAGCACGACTAAACCCTGGCTAGTGGAGACGAGGCCACAGCACGGCTAAACCCTGGCTAGTGGAGACGAGGCCACAGCATGGCTAAACCCTGGCTAGTGGAGACGAGGCCACAGCACGGCTAAACCCTGGCTAGTGGAGACGAGGCCACAGCACGGCTAAACCCTGGCTAGTGGAGACGAGGCCACAGCATGGCTAAACCCTGGCTAGTGGAGACGAGGCCACAGCACGGCTAAACCCTGACTAGTGGAGACGAGGCCACATCACGACTAAACCCTGGCTAGTGGAGACGAGGCCACAGCACGGCTAAACCCTGGCTAGTGGAGACGAGGCCACAGCACGGCTAAACTCTGACTAGTGGAGACGAGGCCACAGCACGGCTAAACCCTGGCTAGTGGAGACGAGGCCACAGCACGGCTAAACCCTGGCTAGTGGAGACGAGGCCACAGCACGGCTAAACCCTGGCTAGTGGAGACGAGGCCACAGCACGGCTAAACCCTGACTAGTGGAGACGAGGCCACAGCACGGCTAAACCCTGGCTAGTGGAGACCAGGCCACAGCACGGCTAAACCCTGGCTAGTGGAGACCAGGCCACAGCACGGCTAAACCCTGGCTAGTGGAGACGAGGCCACAGCACGGCTAAACCCTGGCTAGTGGAGACAAGGCCACAGCACGGTTAAACCCTGGCTAGTGGAGACAAGGCCACATCACGACTAAACCCTGACTAGTGGAGACGAGGCCACAGCACAGCTAAACCCTGGCTAGTGGAGACGAGGCCACAGCACAGCTAAACCCTGGCTAGTGGAGTCGAGGCCACAGCACGGCTAAACCCTGGCTAGTGGAGACGAGGTTACAGCACGGCTAAACCCTGGCTAGTGGAGACGAGGCCACAGCACGGCTAAACCCTGGCTAGTGGAGACAAGGCCACAGCGCGGCTAAACCCTGGCTAGTGGAGACGAGGCCACAGCGCGGCTAAACCCTGGCTAGTGGAGACGAGGCCACAGCATGGCTAAACCCTGGCTAGTGGAGACGAGGCCACAGCACGGCTAAACCCTGGCTAGTGGAGACGAGGCCACAGCACGGCTAAACCCTGGCTAGTGGAGACGAGGCCACAGCACGGCTAAACCCTGGCTAGTGGAGACGAGGCCACAGCACGGCTAAACCCTGACTAGTGGAGACAAGGCCACAGCACGGCTAAACCCTGACTAGTGGAGACGAGGCCACAGCATGGCTAAACCCTGGCTAGTGGAGACGAGGCCACAGCACGGCTAAACCCTGGCTAGTGGAGACAAGGCCACAGCACGGCTAAACCCTGGCTAATGGAGACGAGGCCACAGCACAGCTAAACCCTGGCTAGTGGAGACAAGGCCACAGCACGGCTAAACCCTGGCTAATGGAGACGAGGCCACAGCACAGCTAAACCCTGGCTAGTGGAGACGAGGCCACAGCACGGCTAAACCCTGGCTAGTGGAGACGAGGCATTAGTTTCCTTCAGTGCTCTCCGTAGGTCGTATCATGATGTTTTATTCTGGTTCATGTTCTCGGACAGAAGCTCAGCCGTGCATCACGGGTTCCTGATTGGCTGAAAGGTCCTGCAATGAAACACAGCATGGCTTCCGTCAACACAATGACCTCTCGGGGCAGGGCGTCGAAGTGTTCTTGAGCGAGACACTTACAACCTCTAACTGCTCCCGATGAGCAGGTCGGCACCTTGCACGGTCGCCTCCGCCGTCGGCGTGTGAATGTGTGAGTGAATGGGTAAAAATGTGAGGAACAAATTGTAAAGCGCTTTGGATAAAAGCTGTTATATAAATGCACCATTTACCCATTTATAATATTATCCTCATGGGCCTCGTGGCAAATGTGTTCTCCACGAAGAGCAGCGTCTCTGGGTATCACGTTTGAGACTGTACGACAGGAGGTCAGGAGATTATGTTTATTTGAATACTGAAGGTGTGGCCTGCTGTTAGTGCTAGAAGAAAGGTAATGGGGTCACTAAAATCAATAGTTTGTTTTTGAGAAGATAAAAAATAAAACACACACATACGCACGCACGCACACCGCACACAAACCAAAGGTTGATAGGCTTCTGTTCTTATGAGATTGAATGTTTTGTGTCACAAAGACAGACAGAGACGTCTCTCTCTCTCTGGGAACCACAGGAGACGGCAGGACGCCATGTGAGGAGATGACCGATAAGATGAGTAACATGAGGCTTAATGTGGCCTGATTACCTCCAGCTTAACCCTTTCACTACCACACTCCAGCTTAACCCTTCCACTACCACACTGCAGGTTAACCCTTCACTACCACACTACAGAAGGTTAACCCGTTCACTACCACACTACAGACGGTTAACCTTTCACTACCACACTACAGAAGGTTAACCCTTTCACTACCACACTACAGAAGGTTAACCTTTCACTACCACACTACAGACGGTTAACCCTTTCACTACCACACTACAGAAGGTTAACCTTTCACTACCACACAACAGACGGTTAACCCTTTCACTACCACACTACAGAAGGTTAACCTTTCACTACCACACTACAGAAGGTTAGCCCTTTCACTACCACACTACAGACGGTTAGCCCTTTCACTACCACACTACAGAAGGTTAACCTTTCACTACCACACTACAGAAGGTTAACCCTTTCACTGCCGCACTACAGGAGGTTAACCTTTCACTACCACACTACAGAAGGTTAACCTTTCACTACCACACTACAGAAGGTTAACCCTTTCACTACCACACTACAGAAGGTTAACCTTTCACTACCACACTACAGAAGGTTAACCCTTTCACTGCCGCACTACAGGAGGTTAACCTTTCACTACCACACTACAGAAGGTTAACCTTTCACTACCACACTACAGAAGGTTAACCCTTTCACTACCACACTACAGAAGGTTAACCCTTCACTACCACACTACAGAAGGTTAACCTTTCACTACCACACTACAGAAGGTTAACCCTTTCACTACCACACTACAGAAGGTTAACCTTTCACTACCACACTACAGAAGGTTAACCCTTTCACTACCACACTACAGAAGGTTAACCTTTCACTACCACACTACAGACGGTTAACCTTTCATTACCACACTACAGAAGGTTAACCCTTTCACTACCACACTACAGAAGGTTAACCCTTTCACTACCACACTACAGAAGGTTAACCTTTCACTACCACACTACAGAAGGTTAACCTTTCACTACCACACTACAGAAGGTTAACCTTTCACTCCCACACTACAGAAGGTTAACCCTTTCACTACCACACTACAGAAGGTTAACCCTTTCACTGCCACACTACAGAGGGTTAACCTTTCACTACCACACAACAGACAGTTAACCCTTCACTACCACACTACAGAAGGTTAACCTTTCACTACCACACTACAGAAGGTTAACCCGTTCACTACCACACTACAGAAGGTTAACCTTTCACTACCACACTACAGAAGGTTAACCTTTCACTACCACACTACAGACGGTTAACCTTTCAGTACCACACTACAGAAGGTTAGCCCTTTCACTACCACACTACAGAAGGTTAACCTTTCACTACCACACTACAGACGGTTAGCCTTTGACTACCACACTACAGAAGGTTAACCCGTTCACTACCACACTACAGACGGTTAACCCGTTCACTACCACACTACAGACGGTTAACCTTTCAGTACCACACTACAGACGGTTAACCTTTCACTACCACACTACATACGGTTAACCCGTTCACTACCACACTACAGACGGTTAACCTTTCAGTACCACACTACAGACGGTTAACCTTTCACTACCACACTACAGAAGGTTAACCTTTCACTACCACACTACAGGCAGTTAACCTTTCACTACCACACTACAGACGGTTAACCCGTTCACTACCACACTACAGACGGTTAACCTTTCAGTACCACACTACAGACGGTTAACCTTTCACTACCACACTACAGACGGTTAACCCGTTCACTACCACACTACAGACGGTTAACCTTTCAGTACCACACTACAGACGGTTAACCCTTTCACTACCACACTACAGAAGGTTAACCTTTCACTACCACACTACAGGCAGTTAACCTTTCACTACCACACTACAGAAGGTTAACCCTTTCACTACCACACTACGGACTGTTAACCTTTCACTACCACACTACAGAAGGTTAACCCTTTCACTGCCGCACTACAGGAGGTTAACCTTTCACTACCACACTACAAAAGGGTTAACCCTTTCACTGCAACACTACAGGTGGTTAACCCTTTCACTATCATACTACAGGCGGTTAACCTTCTGTAGTGTGGTAGTGAAAGGGTTAAACAATATAGGGATAAGAGCCATTCGAAGGCTTGGAGCCAGAGGGGGTGGCAGTAATGAAGGGTCTAACTGAGGAGAGTCCAAATACATATTCCTTTCTCACTAACATCCACTAAAATGTTATGATATTTTGGTGGTTATTTCTATTCTACACAAGTATTAATTGTCTTCTGCTATTTTCTTGATTTTTATGAATTTCACATCATTATCAATATTACTTGACGCTTTGGTACCATTGTATTTGTTACATTCATGACAAGAAAGCATATTGAATTGAATTTAATTTAATTGAAACACACTGGAGTCAGAGTTCTCATTGTGAATCCAGGGACCAGAACAGAGGCACAGAGCTCGTCGTTAGAGCCAACGTCACGGTGACCAAATGCGTCCACATTTTTATAGGATTCTATCACATTTTCATAACCATAACGAATATTACTTACCCTGCACCGTTTTCATTGAGGTTTCTTACAAATTAACAATGTTTTATTTGTCCTTTATATGCGGATAACCAGGGAACAAACTTAACTTTTTGACTTACCAGCCATTTGGCTGGTAGATTTTTAAAAGTACCAGCCGGGCAGATTTTTTACCAGCCAAAAATTATAAATAGCTTTTTAGTATATCGCCATGTGTTATTATTACATATAATACTCTCATATGCTATTTTCAATTAATATCATAAACAACATAAGTAATATTAGCATAATTTTTAGTGGACTGAAGGAATGAGTCAGCGTTAATAGTTTTAAATGCAAATAATTTATTGAAACATAGAAGTGGGGTTGGGACACACACACACACACACACACTGTGTTTCAACTCACCACCCCCGCATCATATTGTAGTCTGTCTTCAAACTCCTCTCGAAACTTTTTTATATTTGAATATCAACATTATCTGTCCATCCTCAGTAATCCTCAGTTTACTATAATATACTCCTGTCCTGAGTCCTGACTAGTGACTCCGTCGTCTTTCCAAACGCACGCACACACACACACAGGGAAGGGGAGAGTGCCCCCCCCCCCCATTTCCCTTTCCCCAGTGCTGTTCACTATGGCTCTGCCTCGTCTGATCATCAGGATTAGCTTGTTAGCTTACGTTAACGTTGTAGTGATTGGTACATAAACGTTAATTTTGGGCGATGTGGGCATAAAGGAATGGCGACGGTGCAAAGCATGTAGCTGCATTGGACTCGTTGTGAGAAGAAAAAAAACATCACAGACTTATTTTGAGTCTGTAGGCGCACTGCTGTGTTAACGCTGCTGTGTTGACGCTGCTGCTCTGTTTTCAAGAAAGTGAAACACGGAGTGGGCGGATATCATATGACTCGCGGATTTGCTAGGTTTTTCAAAATAAGAGTATCATATGAACCTGAACGTTGCTAGCTGCCGGAGCCCAGATATTATGACTGGAGCTGCGCTTGGGGCGGCAATGAGACCCGCACAGGATTTTCAAAATAAGAGTATCGATATGAACTACACGCCAGCTGGGGGGCAGACTATTATTTGTAGTCGCCAGACGGTAAATCTACACGCATTTGGCGAATGGCGTGTAGTTATTTTGTTCCCTGCGGATAACATTTAAAATTTAAAATTGTACCATTTTGTTTCCCTTTAGACAACAAACATAATGCTAATGATGCACTTTTGTTAAGATAATTAGTTTACCATTCGCGGTCACTGTACTGAGGTTGCATTAATAGTTTACCGCTGTTCAGATCGCGTCAAAGAATAGACGCGTCCCAGTGACCTGTGACCTGTGCTAAAGGTCTTGGGAAATGTATTCATGTTGTAGTTTTCAACATTTTCACCATTTAATTTTAAACCAATGCTGCCATCTACTGACAACAGAAAGTGTTGTGTATCGTCTACTTGAGAGGCTACCCTCGCACTTCCGTAAACACCGTCGCCCAAAACACATTCTAGAGATTCCCACTTTTTACTGGGAATGGGGCGTGACCGAATTTGGTCCCAGACAATAAGAGTGACTGAGATTGGTCTACGTTCCGTTACAGCAGCTGTTTCCTGCTGG
>NC_140166.1:140719391-140741891 GCF_963971535.1 Notolepis coatsorum | reverse complement strand
GTGTGTGTGTGTGTGTGTGTGTGTGTGATTGTGTCGGGAACTAAATGTTCCACAACACCCTTCAGACGCAGATATTGTTGGCCGACAGCCAGGTACAAGAAACCATAATATTCTCTGAATGCATGACGACTGATAAATAGCAACCAGGCACAGGATTTTGTTTTTATGAAAAGAGATTACATAAGCTAAGTGTCAATGATAGTTAGGGTGACCAGATGCAAAAAGTCCAAAAGCAGGACAACAGTAAGATTTTGGTGGGACAAAGTGGGACAGATAGATAATGTAAATTTTTGTATTAGAATAACATGGTCTTCACCGAAACCAATGTTTTTTTTGCTTCAAAAAGAGGGACATCCTCTCAATATGTGGGACGTTCGGTCAAATGGTGGGACAGTACAACCAAAAGGGGGACACCTGGTCACCCTATAGTGGATGTTAACCTTCTTATCTCACAGTAGCATCCAGTGACCAAGTGAAGCCTCACGTTGTCAATGATAGTTAATCATAAAAAGGAAAATAAATTCCTTCGATCTTCTCTGAATGAAACTTTAAAACGTTGAATTTGGATACAAAATAAACAATCTTTTCTATTATGACTCATATATTTTGTTATTAACATACCCAAGTTAGTAAATATTTAATAAAAAAGTATTGCATATTTGCATGATAGTTAGCGTAAATGTTTTCTGATTCAATGTGATGAATAACGTACTAAATAGTTGGTCATTTACAGAGAGGCTTTTCACAATGTTCTTTAAGAAATATTAAGTACAGGGGAAAATATTTAAATGTTTCACAATCGTTTTTTGGGGGGGAATGTAAATAACAGAAAATATCATAAAAGTGTCTATAAATGACCAACTATTTATGTTATTACCAACTATGAGGTTGTCCCCAGCTAAATGTGGCATGGATTAAATATTATTCCGTTCACTAAAAGCTGGCATAAAGAGAGAGTGAATATCTGACTATTCTGATTAAGTGGTTCCCAAATGATGGGGCGCAGACCTCTTGGGAGGGCCAGCCAAACTGCAGGGGGGGGGGGGGGGTGAGAAGGAGGGAGAAAAAATATGTTGTTCCCTCATATAGTTATATGGTTGCTCCTACTAGTCTAGTGGACTGCAGAGCTAACACAGTGTGGAGAGAGGTCTGGCTAGGAGAGACTAGCACAGCGCTAACACAGTGTGGAGAGAGGTCTGGCTAGGAGAGACTAGCACAGCGCTAACACAGTGTGGAGAGAGAGGTCTGGCTAGGAGAGACTAGCACAGCGCTAACACAGTGTGGAGAGAGGTCTGGCTAGGAGAGACTAGCACAGAGCTAACACAGTGTGGAGAGAGAGGTCTGGCTAGGAGAGACTAGCACAGTGCTAACACAGTGTGGAGAGAGGTCTGGCTATAGGAGAGACTAGCACAGCGCTAACACAGTGTGGAGAGAGGTCTGGCTATGAGAGACTAGCACAGAGCTAACACAGTGTGGAGAGAGGTCTGGCTAGGAGAGACTAGCACAGCGCTAACACAGTGTAGAGAGAGGTCTGGCTATGAGAGACTAGCACAGAGCTAACACAGTGTGGAGAGAGGTCTGGCTAGGAGAGACTAGCACAGCGCTAACACAGTGTGGAGAGAGGTCTGGCTAGGAGAGACTAGCACAGTGCTAACACAGTGTAGAGAGAGGTCTGGCTAGGAGAGACTAGCACAGCGCTAACACAGTGTGGAGAGAGAGGTCTGGCTAGGAGAGACTAGCACAGAGCTAACACAGTGTGGAGAGAGAGGTCTGGCTAGGAGAGACTAGCACAGCGCTAACACAGTGTGGAGAGAGAGGTCTGGCTAGGAGAGACTAGCACAGCGCTAACACAGTGTGGAGAGAGGTCTGGCTAGGAGAGACTAGCACAGCGCTAACACAGTGTGGAGAGAGGTCTGGCTATAGGAGAGACTAGCACAGAGCTAACACAGTGTGGAGAGAGGTCTGGCTAGGAGAGACTAGCACAGCGCTAACACAGTGTGGAGAGAGGTCTGGCTAGGAGAGACTAGCACAGCGCTAACACAGTGTGGAGAGAGGTCTGGCTATGAGAGACTAGCACAGAGCTAACACAGTGTGGAGAGAGGTCTGGCTAGGAGAGACTAGCACAGCGCTAACACAGTGTGGAGAGAGGTCTGGCTAGGAGAGACTAGCACAGCGCTAACACAGTGTGGAGAGAGGTCTGGCTAGGAGAGACTAGCACAGAGCTAACACAGTGTGGAGAGAGGTCTGGCTAGGAGAGACTAGCACAGCGCTAACACAGTGTAGAGAGAGAGGTCTGGCTAGGAGAGACTAGCACAGCGCTAACACAGTGTGGAGAGAGGTCTGGCTATAGGAGAGACTAGCACAGCGCTAACACAGTGTGGAGAGAGGTCTGGCTAGGAGAGACTGGCACAGCGCTAACACAGTGTGGAGAGAGGTCTGGCTATGAGAGACTAGCACAGCGCTAACACAGTGTGGAGAGAGGTCTGGCTATAGGAGAGACTAGCACAGCGCTAACACAGTGTGGAGAGAGGTCTGGCTATAGGAGAGACTAGCACAACGCTAACACAGTGTGGAGAGAGACCTGGCTATGAGAGACTAACACAGCGCTAACACAGTGTGGAGAGAGGTCTGGCTAGGAGAGACTAGCACAGCGCTAACACAGTGTGGAGAGAGAGGTCTGGCTATAGGAGAGACTAGCACAGCGCTAACACAGTGTGGAGAGAGGTCTGGCTGTGAGAGACTAGCACAGCGCTAACACAGTGTGGAGAGAGGTCTGGCTATAGGAGAGACTAGCACAGCGCTAACACAGTGTGGAGAGAGGTCTGGCTATAGGAGAGACTAGCACAGCGCTAACACAGTGTGGAGAGAGGTCTGGCTGTGAGAGACTAGCACAGAGCTAACACAGTGTGGAGAGAGACCTGGCTAGGAGAGACTAGCACAGCGCTAACACAGTGTGGAGAGAGGTCTGGCTATAGGAGAGACTAGCACAGCGCTAACACAGTGTGGAGAGAGGTCTGGCTATAGGAGAGACTAACACAGCGCTAACACAGTGTGGAGAGAGGTCTGGCTAGGAGAGACTAGCACAGCGCTAACACAGTGTGGAGAGAGGTCTGGCTAGGAGAGACTAGCACAGCGCTAACACAGTGTGGAGAGAGGTCTGGCTATAGGAGAGACTAGCACAGAGCTAACACAGTGTGGAGAGAGGTCTGGCTATAGGAGAGACTAGCACAGCGCTAACACAGTGTGGAGAGAGGTCTGGCTATAGGAGAGACTAGCACAGCGCTAACACAGTGTGGAGAGAGGTCTGGCTATAGGAGAGACTAGCACAGCGCTAACACAGTGTAGAGAGAGGTCTGGCTATAGGAGAGACTAGCACAGCGCTAACACAGTGTAGAGAGAGGTCTGGCTAGGAGAGACTAGCACAGCGCTAACACAGTGTGGAGAGAGGTCTGGCTATAGGAGAGACTAGCACAGAGCTAACACAGTGTAGAGAGAGGTCTGGCTATAGGAGAGACTAGCACAGAGCTAACACAGTGTGGAGAGAGGTCTGGCTAGGAGAGACTAGCACAGCGCTAACACAGTGTGGAGAGAGGTCTGGCTAGGAGAGACTAGCACAGTGCTAACACAGTGTGGAGAGAGGTCTGGCTGTGAGAGACTAGCACAGCGCTAACACAGTGTGGAGAGAGGTCTGGCTAGGAGAGACTAGCACAGTGCTAACACAGTGTGGAGAGAGGTCTGGCTAGGAGAGACTAGCACAGAGCTAACACAGTGTGGAGAGAGGTCTGGCTAGGAGAGACTAGCACAGCGCTAACACAGTGTGGTGAGAGGTCTGGCTACGAGAGACTAGCACAGAGCTAACACAGTGTGGAGAGAGGTCTGGCTAGGAGAGACTAGCACAGCGCTAACACAGTGTGGAGAGAGGTCTGGCTAGGAGAGACTAGCACAGCGCTAACACAGTGTGGAGAGAGGTCTGGCTAGGAGAGACTAGCACAGAGCTAACACAGTGTGGAGAGAGGTCTGGCTATAGGAGAGACTAGCACAGCGCTAACACAGTGTGGAGAGAGAGGTCTGGCTAGGAGAGACTAGCACAGCGCTAACACAGTGTGGAGAGAGGTCTGGCTATGAGAGACTAGCACAGAGCTAACACAGTGTGGAGAGAGAGGTCTGGCTAGGAGAGACTAGCACAGCGCTAACACTGTGTGGAGAGAGGTCTGGCTAGGAGAGACTAGCACAGAGCTAACACAGTGTGGAGAGAGGTCTGGCTATGAGAGACTAGCACAGCGCTAACACAGTGTGGAGAGAGGTCTGGCTATAGGAGAGACTAGCACAGAGCTAACACAGTGTGGAGAGAGGTCTGGCTAGGAGAGACTAGCACAGCGCTAACACAGTGTGGAGAGAGGTCTGGCTAGGAGAGACTAACACAGCGCTAACACAGTGTGGAGAGAGAGGTCTGGCTATAGGAGAGACTAGCACAGAGCTAACACAGTGTGGAGAGAGGTCTGGCTAGGAGAGACTAGCACAGAGCTAACACAGTGTGGAGAGAGGTCTGGCTAGGAGAGACTAGCACAGCGCTAACACAGTGTAGAGAGAGGTCTGGCTATAGGAGAGACTAGCACAGAGCTAACACAGTGTGGAGAGAGGTCTGGCTAGGAGAGACTAGCACAGAGCTAACACAGTGTGGAGAGAGGTCTGGCTAGGAGAGACTAGCACAGCGCTAACACAGTGTGGAGAGAGACCTGGCTAGGAGAGACTAGCACAGCGCTAACACAGTGTGGAGAGAGGTCTGGCTAGGAGAGACTAGCACAGCGCTAACACAGTGTGGAGAGAGGTCTGGCTATAGGAGAGACTAGCACAGAGCTAACACAGTGTGGAGAGAGGTCTGGCTAGGAGAGACTAGCACAGAGCTAACACAGTGTGGAGAGAGGCCTGGCTAGGAGAGACTAGCACAGCGCTAACACAGTGTGGAGAGAGGTCTGGCTAGGAGAGACTAGCACAGCGCTAACACAGTGTGGAGAGAGAGGTCTGGCTAGGAGAGACTAGCACAGCGCTAACACAGTGTGGAGAGAGGTCTGGCTAGGAGAGACTAGCACAGCGCTAACACAGTGTGGAGAGAGGTCTGGCTAGGAGAGACTAGCACAGCGCTAACACAGTGTGGAGAGAGGTCTGGCTAGGAGAGACTGGCACAGCGCTAACACAGTGTAGAGAGAGGTCTGGCTATAGGAGAGACTAGCACAGCGCTAACACAGTGTAGAGAGAGGTCTGGCTATAGGAGAGACTAGCACAGCGCTAACACAGTGTAGAGAGAGGTCTGGCTATAGGAGAGACTAGCACAGCGCTAACACAGTGTGGAGAGAGAGGTCTGGCTAGGAGAGACTAGCACAGCGCTAACACAGTGTGGAGAGAGGTCTGGCTAGGAGAGACTAACACAGAGCTAACACAGTGTGGAGAGAGGTCTGGCTATAGGAGAGACTAGCACAGCGCTAACACAGTGTGGAGAGAGACCTGGCTAGGAGAGACTAACACAGAGCTAACACAGTGTGGAGAGAGGTCTGGCTATAGGAAAGACTAGCACAGCGCTAACACAGTGTAGAGAGAGAGGTCTGGCTAGGAGAGACTAGCACAGCGCTAACACAGTGTGGAGAGAGACCTGGCTAGGAGAGACTAGCACAGCGCTAACACAGTGTGGAGAGAGGTCTGGCTATGAGAGACTAGCACAGCGCTAACACAGTGTGGAGAGAGGTCTGGCTAGGAGAGACTGGCACAGCGCTAACACAGTGTGGAGAGAGACCTGGCTAGGAGAGACTAGCACAGCGCTAACACAGTGTGGAGAGAGGTCTGGCTAGGAGAGACTAGCACAGCGCTAACACAGTGTGGAGAGAGGTCTGGCTAGGAGAGACTAGCACAGCGCTAACACAGTGTGGAGAGAGGTCTGGCTAGGAGAGACTAGCACAGAGCTAACACAGTGTGGAGAGAGGTCTGGCTAGGAGAGACTAGCACAGAGCTAACACAGTGTGGAGAGAGGTCTGGCTAGGAGAGACTAGCACAGCGCTAACACAGTGTAGAGAGAGGTCTGGCTATAGGAGAGACTAGCACAGCGCTAACACAGTGTGGAGAGAGGTCTGGCTAGGAGAGACTAGCACAGAGCTAACACAGTGTGGAGAGAGGTCTGGCTAGGAGAGACTAGCACAGAGCTAACACAGTGTGGGATGGGCGACCGTTGTCCCAGCTCTGCAAAAGCGGCTGAAAGTGGAGGAGTTCAGAGCGGGGGATAGTGGAGGAGTTCAGAGCGGGGGATAGTGGAGGAGATCAGAGCGGGGGATAGTGGAGGAGTTCAGAGCGGAGGATAGTGGAGGAGTTCAGAGCGGGGGATAGTGGAGGAGTTCAGAGCGGGGGATAGTGGAGGAGATCAGAGCGGGGGATAGTGGGGGAGTTCAGAGCGGCTGATAGTGGCAGCGGCCACAGGGCGGTTCAGCCACAGTGACCAGGATCCACAGGCAATTTCCGCTGTTGTCCATAATAGGCCACACATTTAATTTAATTTAATTTCAAACCTTTATTTAAACTCGAACGTCAACTGAGGTTTCCATCATTTACAGTCAAGTGTACATACAGGAATAAGCAAAAGAAAACATATACAATCATAACAACAAGACCAAAGATAACAAATCAACAACTTGATTGACAAAGGTTTTAAACTCTGCAACAGAGGGGAGAATCTCAAGCTTTAAGGACTGTCGGAGTTCATTCCATGAGCTGGAGGGGCATCACAGCAAACTGCAGATTTACCCTGTTCAGAGCAAACTCTGGGGACCTTAAGGACCTGCCAGTCACTAGACCGAGTTCCATAGGTTCCACAATTCCATTCTAATAATGATGTAGTATAAGGAGGTAGCTTACCAATAATGATGTAGTATAAGGAGGTAGCTTACCAATAATGATGTAGTATAAGGAGGCAGCTTACCAATAATGATGTAGTATAAGGAGGTAGCTTACAAATAATGATGCAGTATAAGGAGGTGGCTTACCAATAATGATGTAGTATAAGGAGGTAGCTTACCAATGATGATGTAGTATAAGGAGGCAGCTTACCAATAATGAGGTAGTATAAGGAGGTAGCTTACCAATAATGATGTAGTATAAGGAGGTAGCTTACCAATAATGATGTAGTATAAGGAGGTAGCTTACCAATAATGTAGTATAAGGAGGTAGCTTACCAATAATGATGTAGTATAAGGAGGCAGCTTACCAATAATGATGTAGTATAAGTAGGTAGCTTATCAATAATGATGTAATATAAGGAGGTAGCTTACCAATACTGATGTAGTATAAGGAGGTAGCTTATCAATAATGATGTAGTATAAGTAGGTAGCTTACCAATAATGATGTAATATAAGGAGGTAGCTTACCAATACTGATGTAGTATAAGGAGGTAGCTTACCAATAATGATGTAGTATAAGGAGGTAGCTTATCAATAATGATGTAGTATAAGGAGGCAGCTTATCAATAATGATGTAGTATAAGGAGGTAGCTTATCAATAATGATGTAGTATAAGGAGGTAGCTTATCAATAATGATGTAGTATAAGGAGGCAGCCTATCAATAATGATGTAGTATAAGTAGGTAGCTTACCAATAATGATGTAGTATAAGTAGGTAGCTTATCAATAATGATGTAGTATAAGGAGGTAGCTTACCAATAATGATGTAGTATAAGGAGGCAGCTTACCAATAATGATGCAGTATAAGAGAGACTAGCACAGCGCTAACACAGTGTAGAGAGAGAGGTCTGGCTAGGAGAGACTAGCACAGCGCTAACACAGTGTGGAGAGAGACCTGGCTAGGAGAGACTAGCACAGCGCTAACACAGTGTGGAGAGAGGTCTGGCTATGAGAGACTAGCACAGCGCTAACACAGTGTGGAGAGAGGTCTGGCTAGGAGAGACTGGCACAGCGCTAACACAGTGTGGAGAGAGACCTGGCTAGGAGAGACTAGCACAGCGCTAACACAGTGTGGAGAGAGGTCTGGCTAGGAGAGACTAGCACAGCGCTAACACAGTGTGGAGAGAGGTCTGGCTAGGAGAGACTAGCACAGCGCTAACACAGTGTGGAGAGAGGTCTGGCTAGGAGAGACTAGCACAGCGCTAACACAGTGTGGAGAGAGAGGTCTGGCTAGGAGAGACTAGCACAGAGCTAACACAGTGTGGAGAGAGGTCTGGCTAGGAGAGACTAGCACAGCGCTAACACAGTGTAGAGAGAGGTCTGGCTATAGGAGAGACTAGCACAGCGCTAACACAGTGTGGAGAGAGGTCTGGCTAGGAGAGACTAGCACAGAGCTAACACAGTGTGGAGAGAGGTCTGGCTAGGAGAGACTAGCACAGAGCTAACACAGTGTGGGATGGGCGACCGTTGTCCCAGCTCTGCAAAAGCGGCTGAAAGTGGAGGAGTTCAGAGCGGGGGATAGTGGAGGAGTTCAGAGCGGGGGATAGTGGAGGAGATCAGAGCGGGGGATAGTGGAGGAGTTCAGAGCGGGGGATAGTGGAGGAGTTCAGAGCGGGGGATAGTGGAGGAGTTCAGAGCGGGGGATAGTGGAGGAGATCAGAGCGGGGGATAGTGGGGGAGTTCAGAGCGGCTGATAGTGGCAGCGGCCACAGGGTGGTTCAGCCAGTGACCAGGATCCACAGGCAATTTCCGCTGTTGTCCATAATAGGCCACACATTTAATTTAATTTAATTTCAAACCTTTATTTAAACTCGAACGTCAACTGAGGTTTCCATCATTTACAGTCAAGTGTACATACAGGAATAAGCAAAAGAAAACATATACAATCATAACAACAAGACCAAAGATAACAAATCAACAACTTGATTGACAAAGGTTTTAAACTCTGCAACAGAGGGGAGAATCTCAAGCTTTAAGGACTGTCGGAGTTCATTCCATGAGCTAGAGGGGCATCACAGCAAACTGCAGATTTACCCTGTTCAGAGCAAACTCTGGGGACCTTAAGGACCTGCCAGTCACTAGACCGAGTTCCATAGGTTCCACAATTCCATTCTAATAATGATGTAGTATAAGGAGGTAGCTTACCAATAATGATGTAGTATAAGGAGGTAGCTTACCAATAATGATGTAGTATAAGGAGGCAGCTTACCAATAATGATGTAGTATAAGGAGGTAGCTTACAAATAATGATGCAGTATAAGGAGGTGGCTTACCAATAATGATGTAGTATAAGGAGGTAGCTTACCAATGATGATGTAGTATAAGGAGGCAGCTTACCAATAATGAGGTAGTATAAGGAGGTAGCTTACCAATAATGATGTAGTATAAGGAGGTAGCTTACCAATAATGATGTAGTATAAGGAGGTAGCTTACCAATAATGTAGTATAAGGAGGTAGCTTACCAATAATGATGTAGTATAAGGAGGCAGCTTACCAATAATGATGTAGTATAAGTAGGTAGCTTATCAATAATGATGTAATATAAGGAGGTAGCTTACCAATACTGATGTAGTATAAGGAGGTAGCTTATCAATAATGATGTAGTATAAGTAGGTAGCTTACCAATAATGATGTAATATAAGGAGGTAGCTTACCAATACTGATGTAGTATAAGGAGGTAGCTTACCAATAATGATGTAGTATAAGGAGGTAGCTTATCAATAATGATGTAGTATAAGGAGGCAGCTTATCAATAATGATGTAGTATAAGGAGGTAGCTTATCAATAATGATGTAGTATAAGGAGGTAGCTTATCAATAATGATGTAGTATAAGGAGGCAGCCTATCAATAATGATGTAGTATAAGTAGGTAGCTTACCAATAATGATGTAGTATAAGTAGGTAGCTTATCAATAATGATGTAGTATAAGGAGGCAGCTTATCAATAATGATGTAGTATAAGGAGGTAGCTTACCAATAATGATGTAATATAAGGAGGTAGCTTACCAATACTGATGTAGTATAAGGAGGCAGCTTACCAATACTGATGTAGTATAAGGAGGTAGCTTACCAATAATGATGTAGTATAAGGAGGTAGCTTACCAATAATGATGTAATATAAGGAGGTAGCTTACCAATACTGATGTAGTATAAGGAGGTAGCTTACCAATAATGATGCAGTATAAGGAGGTAGCTTACCAATAATGATGTAGTATAAGTAGGTAGCTTACCAATAATGATGTAGTATAAGGAGGTAGCTTACCAATAATGATGTAGTATAAGTAGGTAGCTTACCAACAATGATGTAGTATAAGGAGGCAGCTTATCAATAATGATGTAGTATAAGTAGGTAGCTTACCAATAATGATGTAATATAAGGAGGTAGCTTACCAATAATGATGTAGTATAAGGAGGTAGCTTACCAATAATGATGTAGTATAAGGAGGCAGCTTATCAATAATGATGTAGTATAAGGAGGTAGCTTACCAATAATGATGTAGTATAAGGAGGTAGCTTACCAATAATGATGTAGTATAAGGAGGCAGCTTACCAATAATGATGTAGTATAAGGAGGCAGCTTACCAATAATGATGTAGTATAAGGAGGTAGCTTACCAATAATGTAGTATAAGGAGGCAGCTTACCAATAATGATGTAGTATAAGGAGGTAGCTTACCAATAATGATGTAGTATAAGGAGGTAGCTTACCAATAATGATGTAGTATAAGGAGGTAGCTTACCAATAATGATGTAGTATAAGGAGGTAGCTTACCAATAATGATGTAGTATAAGGAGGCCGCTTACCAATAATGATGTAGTATAAGGAGGTAGCTTACCAATAATGATGTAGTATAAGGAGGTAGCTTACCAACAATGATGTAGTATAAGGAGGCAGCTTATCAATAATGATGTAGTATAAGGAGGTAGCTTACCAATAATGATGTAGTATAAGGAGGTAGCTTACCAATAATAATGTAGTATAAGGAGGTAGCTTACCAATAATGATGCAGTATAAGGAGGTAGCTTACCAATAATGATGTAGTATAAGTAGGTAGCTTACCAATAATGATGTAGTATAAGGAGGTAGCTTACCAATAATGATGTAGTATAAGTA
Organism: Notolepis coatsorum; assembly: GCF_963971535.1. NCBI lineage: Eukaryota > Metazoa > Chordata > Actinopteri > Aulopiformes > Paralepididae > Notolepis > Notolepis coatsorum. The sequence continues at coordinate 140,730,840 of NC_140166.1, read as the reverse complement.
GGTAGCTTACCAACAATGATGTAGTATAAGGAGGCAGCTTATCAATAATGATGTAGTATAAGTAGGTAGCTTACCAATAATGATGTAATATAAGGAGGTAGCTTACCAATAATGATGTAGTATAAGGAGGTAGCTTACCAATAATGATGTAGTATAAGGAGGCAGCTTATCAATAATGATGTAGTATAAGGAGGTAGCTTACCAATAATGATGTAGTATAAGGAGGTAGCTTACCAATAATGATGTAGTATAAGGAGGCAGCTTACCAATAATGATGTAGTATAAGGAGGCAGCTTACCAATAATGATGTAGTATAAGGAGGTAGCTTACCAATAATGTAGTATAAGGAGGCAGCTTACCAATAATGATGTAGTATAAGGAGGTAGCTTACCAATAATGATGTAGTATAAGGAGGTAGCTTACCAATAATGATGTAGTATAAGGAGGTAGCTTACCAATAATGATGTAGTATAAGGAGGTAGCTTACCAATAATGTAGTATAAGGAGGTAGCTTACCAATAATGATGTAGTATAAGGAGGCCGCTTACCAATAATGATGTAGTATAAGGAGGTAGCTTACCAATAATGATGTAGTATAAGGAGGTAGCTTACCAACAATGATGTAGTATAAGGAGGCAGCTTATCAATAATGATGTAGTATAAGGAGGTAGCTTACCAATAATGATGTAGTATAAGGAGGTAGCTTACCAATAATAATGTAGTATAAGGAGTAGGGATGCACCGAAATTTCGGCACTGAAAGTTTTCGGCCGAAAATGGCAAAAAATTGCCTTTCGGCTTCTGGCCGAAAGAGTTTTTTCACCGAAAATATGTCACCGAAACAGAAACAACCTGTAACCTAACGCGTGTTGTTGTGATGATGTCGCGCTGTCGGGAGTCGCGCTGTTTCTATGTAAACTCTGCGCGCAACGCGTCCAATAAATGCGTCTTTAACATGCTTTATATCCTTATTTACTATATGCCGCGGTTAATCACTGAGTGATCTAATATGCATATTATTCAGAGCGAGAGGGGGGGGATTGTGTTTCTCACATTGACGCTGTCTGTCTGTCGCGCGTCTACTGTGCCAAAGTCAGGAGAGCACATTCAGCTGGGGACTAGAAAGGTGCGCTCAGTAGAGCACAGATGTCCGCTGCGCAGCCAGAGAAAAGATGGAATTAATGTACTGTATGCATTCAGAAGTGCTGAATAAATGTTTTATGGACCCATAATAGTGATTATTTATTATTTAAGTAAAGTTTAGCCATAATCATATATTTTTCCATAATCATAATGTTCCACAACATTGGTAAAAAAAAATTCTATTCTATGAATCATTTTCGGCCTTTCGGCTTTCGGTTTTCGGCCAACTGTTTTCTATTTTCGGTATCGGTTTCGGCCAAGAATTTCCCATTTGGTGCATCCCTAATAAGGAGGTAGCTTACCAATAATGATGTAGTATAAGGAGGCAGCTTACCAATAATGATGTAGTATAAGGAGGCAGCTTACCAATAATGATGTAGTATAAGGAGGTAGCTTACCAATAATGATGTAGTATAAGGAGGTAGCTTACCAATAATGTAGTATAAGGAGGTAGCTTACCAATAATGATGTAGTATAAGGAGGTAGCTTACCAATAATGTAGTATAAGGAGGTAGCTTACCAATAATGATGTAGTATAAGGAGGTAGCTTACCAATAATGATGTAGTATAAGGAGGAAGCTTACCACTAATGATGTAGTATAAGGAGGTAGCTTACCAATAATGATGTAGTATAAGGAGGTAGCTTACCAATAATGATGTAGTATAAGGAGGTAGCTTACCAATAATGATGTAGTATAAGGAGGTAGCTTACCAATAATGATATAGTATAAGGAGGTAGCTTACCACTAATGATGTAGTATAAGGAGGTAGCTTACCAACAATGATGTAGTATAAGGAGGTAGCTTACCAATAATGATATAGTATAAGGAGGTAGCTTACCAATAATGATGTAGTATAAGGAGGTAGCTTACCAATAATGATGTAGTATAAGGAGGTAGCTTATGTTGTGGAATATATTATCATGTCATTATAGATCTGTGTTGAGATATCATTTTATCATTTTACAGCTTGACTGGTTCACTGTGACCAGCTATGTAATGTGTGTGTGTCTCTTTAAGAGACTCCAAGGTAATCTCCCCAGCCAGACAAAGCAAGGTTATTATTACTTCCCTTAGCTGGGAACCATTTTTATTTACTTTCATCATCATATCTGATGTATAATGTTACGTCTTGCAAGTGTGTATTAAACTATGTTCTGCCCAAACCTCTTGGTCACTTTATGGCCAGACGATTATGTGTGAACATGATGTATCTGTCTGTAAACTGTCCTTTCATTGTGGCCACGGTGAAATAAACGTTTCTATTATTATTAATAATGACTCAGAATGAGCGGTCAGGTGGCGTAGCGGAGATTGCGTTCGTCACCAACACCGGAGACGCTGGATTCGCTTGTTCGAATCCAGCTCACAGCTCCGGGGTTGTCACCAGCTTGGCTGGCCGTTCACACTAATACAATTGGCAGTATTAGAGGGTGGGAAAGCTGGCGGGGTGGGTCCGGGTCGTTGTAAACAGCGACTCCTACAGTTCGGGCGGGGCGCCTGCTCAGCGCGGATAGGATCTAAGGGGGGTAGTGTGATCCTTCCACACGTTACACCCTCTCAGTGAGAGTCAAGATTCAAGATTCAAGATTCAAGAGTTTTAATTGTCACGGCATACAGGTATACAATGAAATGCGGCTGGTCTTGCCCGCGACGATGTGCAATACAGTGGTACAACATATAATAGAATCCAATAAAATACAGTGGTACAACATATTAATAGAATCCAATAAAACAGTGCAATAAACAGGTACATGGTGTGCCATCTCGGTATCTGTACATTAGTATTTACAGAGCATATAGGACATGCTAGTTAGCTTTAGTAGTGCAATACACTGTTCCTGATGTTATACTATTTTAAGTGGCCTTTCCTCTGGCCATAAGTGTGCGTGTGTGCGGCATGAGTGTTAAAGTGGCTGCTAGTGTGTGAGCGTGCTCAGCGTGCGTGTCGTGTATGTACTTGTGTGTGGATAGTTCAGTTTCTGTGTCTCTCGATGTTCATTGTTCAAGGCTCTGATGGCCTGGGGGAAGAAGCTTAGCCTAAGCCTCTCCGTCTTAGTCTCTAGAATTCGCAGGCGTCTGCCTGACCTCAGCAGCTGGAACAGGCTGTTATTGGGGTGGTGGGGGTCTTTCATTATCCTGCAGGCTCTGGATTTGCACCTCTTGTTGTATAGAGCCTGCAGGGGAGGTAGCGCAATACCCGTGGTACGCTCGGCTGAGCGCACCACACTCTGTAGGGCCTTCTTGTCCTGTGCCGTGCTGTTCCCATACCAGGCAGTGATGTTTCCGGTCAAGATGCTCTCTACAGCTCCTGAGTAGAAGGACTGAAGTATCTTCCCCGATACTCTGAACTTCCTTAACTGTCTCAGGTGGTAGAGGCGCTGCTTCGCTTTCTTTACTACTGTGCCTATGTGTGTTGACCATGTCAGGTCCTCTGAGATGTGGACCCCCAGGTACTTGAAGCTGCTCACCCTGTCCACGGTAGCCCCGTTAATCCTCAGTGGTGTGTGTGTCTCCCGCTGTCCTCTCCTATAATCCACGATCAGCTCCTTGGTTTTACCAATGTTCAGGAGCAGGCTGTTGTCCTGGCACCAACGTTCCAGTACCTCAACCTCCTCCCGGTAGGCCTTCTCGTCGTTGTCCGAGATCAGCCCCACCACCACCGTGTCGTCGGCGAACTTCACAATGGAGTTGGAGCTGAACTTGGCCACACAGTCGTGTGTGTAGAGTGAGTACAGCAGGGGGCTTAGAACACAGCCCTGGGGGGACCCGATGCTCAGGGTGATGGTGTTGGAGGTCTGACCCCCCACCCTGACCGCCTGGGGTCTTTCACTCAGAAAGTCCAGTACCCAGGCGCTCAGGGCGGAGCTCAGGCCTAGCTCGATCAGCTTGTCCACCAGTCTGGTGGGGACTATGGTGTTGAACGCTGAGCTGTAGTCAATGAACAACAGTCTCACATAGCCCCCCTTCTGACGGTCAAGGTGGGAGAGAGTGCTGTGCAGTACCTGGGAGACAGCGTCATCAGTGGACCTGTTTGTCCTGTATGCAAATTGCATAGGGTCCATATCGCTGGGGAGAGAGGCACAAATGTGGTCCTTGACCAGCCTCTCGAAACATTTCATGACCACAGAGGTGAGTGCCACCGGTCTGTAATCATTTGGACATGTTGGGGAGGGTTTCTTCGGTACAGGGATGATGGTAGACATCTTGAAGCAGGCAGGGACTACTGACTCCGCCAGGGATTGATTAAATATGGCGGTGAACACCGGGGCAAGCTGGTTTGCACAGGACTTAAGTATGCGTCCTGTTATACCATCTGGGCCTGCAGCCTTCCTGGTGTTCACCTGCATAAATGCTCTTCTCACACTGTGTTCCGACAACGAGAGAGCGCCCCCGCCCCCCCGCGGTTGCCCCCCCCCCTCCACAACAGCCGGTGCGCCAGTGACGTCACTAGCCAGAGGGCTAGCGGCGACACTGTCTACACCGAACCGAGCGTAGAAGGAGTTGAGTTTGTCCGCTAGAGAGGCGTCGTCGCTCCCCATTGCGGGGGCGCTGACTTTGTAGTCAGTTATTGTCTTCAGTCCCCTCCACAAGCCTCTTGTGTCGTTTTGTGCCATTTGTGTCTCCAGTTTCTCAGCATATGTCCTCTTAGCAAGTTTAACAGCCTTGCGCAGAGTGTAGACTGAAGCCTTGTATTCTTCCATATTTCCTGACTCTCTGCCCAGGTTATAAGCCGTGGTGCGTGAGTTTAGGGCTGTTCTTATAGTGCTGTCCACCCAAGGTTTCTGGTTTGGGAAAACCCGCGCCGTCTTTGTGGGGACAATGCCGTCTGCCACTGTTGTTATGTAGCTTACAACGGTATCAGCATACTCGCTGACGTCACTGGCGCTTTCTTCAAACATGTCCCAGTCTGTATCCTTGAACGCGTCACGGAGCTCGGCCTCTGATTCGTCAGCCCACTTTTTTGTCTCACGTGACACGACGGCTTCGCGTGATCGCTGTTTGTATGCTGGGATTAAAAAGATGGAGTCGTGATCGCTCGCGCTTACAGAGCCCATCAGTGGCGGAGCCGCTACAGCCTTGTAGGCAGCTCTGAACGGGGTGTAGCAGTGGTCGAGTGTGTTTCCCCCTCTTGTGGAGCAGGCGATGTGCTGGAAAAAAGTCGGCATCACTTTTTTCAGGTTTGCCTGGTTGAAATCACCAGTCACTATCGTCGCGGCTTCCGGGTGCTTGATCTGCTGTTTGTTGATGTGGTCGTGTAATTCCCCCAGCGCTTTGCCGGTATTTGCCTGTGGATGAATATACACGACGGATAAAATGACCGCGGTAAACTCACGGGGTAGGTGATACGGGCGACACAGGATCTGGAGATGTTCCATATCTGGGGAGCATGAACTTGAGAGGACATGTACTTCCTTGGGATTAACCCAGGTGAAAAGAAGCGGTTGATTGGCTGGACGTGTGTCGGAGGAAGCATGTGATAGCCTCCACTCTCCCAGACCGACTGTGGGGGGTAAGTGCGCAGCGACCAGGAAGGGGATTGGGAATTGGCACAACGACTAACATTGGGATGGGAGAAAATCGGAGGAAAAAGGAGGGGGGAAAAGATTATTAATAAAAAAAAAAAAAAAATGACTCAGAATGATTTATAAACTGCTCATTGTTTTGTCCTTTAATATTTCCCATTACACTTACCAATAAGGAGGTAGCTTATAGGAATGGGTACCGAATTAGGTACTTTTAAAGGTACTACCGAGTACCGATTCACGTGAGATCCGTCGGTGCCAGATTTCGGTACTGAAAAAAAACAAGTATTTTTTATTTTAATTTTTTATGTCAACTTTCACACACACAATATACGCTTACCAAGGATTTGACTTGATTCAACAACAAAGCAGTCGGGGCAATGGCAAGCCGAAAACGGTCGAAAGTGTGGTTATTTGAAGTTTGGATTTTTTCCCCCACAACTGCGGTAGGTAGATAAAATTTTCTTGAGACTAAAGTACTGAAAAAAGGTACCGTTGGGTACCGGTATCGATTCACAGGTACCGGTACCGTATCGGTTCAAATGTGAACGGTACCCATCCCTAGTAGCTTACCAATAATGATGTAGTATAAGGAGGTAGCTTACCAATAATAGTAGAGTTTCGAAGCGTTTCGTACTACATAGGACTCCAGTCTATGGAACCTTTATGTTTTCCAGCTCCTACCTCTCAGCTGGAACTTAAAAACAGGCATCTGGCAACCAGTAAAAAGAAATGTGAGTGCACAAAACTTTTACTTTTGTGTGTTCAAACCTCTGTTACTCTGCTTTCAAGAGAGACCAGACTCATGCATGTGCTATGTGCTAAATACAATCAATTATAATCAATAGCAAATTACTTTGGAGAAGCGTGAGGTTCTCCCCTCTCTTTTAAAGTTTAAAACATTGATCTTGTTGTCCCTTTGTTATGGTTTCATATGCTGTGTGATTTCATATGCTGTGTGATTGTATATGCTGCGTGATTTCATATGCTGTGTGATTGTATATGCTGCGTGATTGTATATGCCTTTTCTTTGCTTATTTCTGTATGTACGGACAAATCCAAGTGTCCTTTACGTTCAGTTCAGTTACAAATAGAGCGACGCCTCAGTCTTCAGCCTGAGGCCATGGTTACACTGGGCTAAAACAGCAACGTTTTGTTGCTGAATGATTACGTTTGCATGTCCAAGTTAAAAACAAATGCAGTTTTGGCAGGAAAATGCGTTTCCCTAGTGGCTTTTGAGATTTTGAGCAGGATGTGGAGTGTCTCGTTCAACCTTTCTGATTGGTTGAAAATGGCCTTCATGTTTGAATTACATCGCCACCTACTGCTTTGGCATTGTACTACATGTATATAGTAGACGAGACAAAACGACGTCTAACTTAACTCTTACTTGCCTGCCAATACGCAGTGTTCTGAAAAGCAAAATGAAACGAAATGAAATGGCCCTATAGTGTAACCGCAGCCTGGGAACACAACTCTCTCTAGTCGGTAGCCGTCACCATAAACACACTCCTTCAAACAAACAAGTCCTTTAATCTGAGAGGAAGGAAAACCGTTCCCAACATGCTGCCATAACACACACACACACACACACACACACACACACACACACACACACACACACACACACACACACACACACACACACACACACACACACACACACACACACACACACACACACACACACACAAACGCACGCACGCACGCACACACACACACACAGCACATAACAGCACTAGGCCTCCAGAGAGGCGTCACTCTGCCAGGTCACTCTGACATATTGTTGTGAAGAACTGCGGTTCAGAACTCATATAGTAAAGGAACAAGAACAAGACTGAGAGACAGAGAGACACTGAGACACTGAGACACTGAGACACTGAGACACTGAGACACAGAGACACTGAGACACTGAGACACTGAGACACTGAGACACTGAGACACTGAGACACAGAGACACTGAGACACTGAGACACAGAGACACTGAAACACTGAGACACTGAGACACTGAGACACTGAGACACAGAGACACTGAGACACTGAGACACAGAGACACAGAGACACTGAGACACAGAGACACAGAGACACAGAGACAAAGAGACACAGAGACACTGAGACACAGAGACACTGAGACACGGAGACACTGAGACACTGAGACACTGAGACACTGAGACACTGAGACACTGAGGCACTGAGACACTGAGACACAGAGACACTGAGACACTGAGGCACTGAGACACTGAGACACTGAGACACAGAGACACAGAGACACTGAGACACTGAGACACTGAGGAGACACTGATACACTGAGACACTGAGACACGGAGACACTGAGACACTGAGACACTGAGACACTGAGACACTGAGACACTGAGACACTGAGACACGGAGACACTGATACACTGAGACACTGAGACACTGAGACACTGAGACACTGAGACACTGAGACACTAAGACACTGAGACACAGAGACACTGAGACACTGAGACACTGAGACACTGAGGAGACACTGATACACTGAGACACTGAGACACAGAGACACAGAGACACTGAGACACTGAGACACTGAGACACTGAGACACAGAGACACTGAGACACTGAGACACAGAGACAGAGACAGAGACACACAGAGACACAGAGACACTGAGACACTGAGGCACTGAGACACAGATACAGAGACAGAGACACACAGAGACACAGAGACACTGAGACACAGAGACACAGAGACACTGAGACACAGAGACACAGAGACACTGAGACACAGAGACACAGAGACACTGAGACACTGAGACACTGAGACACTGAGACACAGAGACACTGAGACACTGAGACACAGAGACAGAGACAGAGACACACAGAGACACAGAGACACTGAGACACTGAGGCACTGAGACACAGATACAGAGACAGAGACACACAGAGACACAGAGACACTGAGACACAGAGACACAGAGACACAGAGACACAGAGACACAGAGACACTGAGACACAGATACACAGAGACACAGAGACACTGAGACACAGAGACACAGAGACACAGAGACACAGAGACACTGAGACACAGAGACACTGAGACACAGAGACACTGAGACACAGAGACACAGAGACACAGACACAGCGACACAGCGACACATAGACACAGAGACACAGAGACACTGAGACACAGAGACACAGAGACACTGAGACACAGATACACAGATACACAGAGACACAGAGACACAGAGACACAGAGACACTGAGACACTGAGACACAGAGACACAGAGACACAGAGACACTGAGACACAGAGACACAGAGACACAGAGACACTGAGACACAGAGACACTGAGACACTGAGACACTGAGACACTGAGACACAGAGACACTGAGACACTGAGACACTGAGACACTGAGACACTGAGACACTGAGACACTGAGACACAGATACACTGAGACACTGAGACACAGAGACACTGAGACACTGAGACACAGAGACACTGAGACACGGAGACACTGAGACACAGAGACACAGAGACACAGAGACACTGAGACACTGAGACACTGAGACACTGAGACACAGATACACTGAGACACAGAGACAGAGACACACAGAGACACAGAGACACAGAGACACTGAGGGACTGAGACACAGATACAGAGACAGACATTAAATTAAATGATTAAACACAGCTCTGAAAAATTCCAATTGGCTATTTTAAAATTATTCAATTTGACACTAAATTTAGGCTATTTTCCTGATGTCTGGAACGAAGGACTCATAACCCCAATATTCAAGAGTGGAGATAAACATGACCCAAAAAACTATAAGGGTATCTGTGTGACGAGTAATTTGGGCAAACTTCTATGTAGTATCATCAACACCAGACTCATAGAATTCCTTACGGAACACAGCGTTCTAAGTAAAAGCCAAATCGGATTCTTACCAAATTATCGTACCTCTGACCATATATACACTCTTAAAACCCTAATTGACATTCACGTAAAACAGAACAAAAACAAAATATATTCCTGCTTTGTCGATTTCGAAAAAGCTTTTGATTCAATTTGGCACAAAGGTCTTTTCTTCAAAATTCTAGAAAGTGGTGTTGGAGGAAATACATATGACTTGATCAAATCCATGTACACAAAAAACAGATGTGCTGTTAGAATTGGCAATAAAAGAACACATTTCTTCACCCAGGGTCGCGGAGTCCGCCAGGGGTGCAATTTAAGCCCAACATTGTTTAATATATATATAAATGAATTAGCAAAGTTATTAGAACTTTCCACTGCACCCGGTCTGACTCTGCACGATACCAATGTAAAATTACTGATGTATGCAGATGATCTGGTTCTGCTGTCAGCCACTAAAGAGGGTCTACAACAGAACCTAGACATCCTCCACCAGTTCTGCCAGACATGGTCCCTGAACGTAAACATGAAGAAGACTAAAGTCATGATCTTTCAAAGGAGACACGAGTCTCAGAGTTCACATAATACATTTAAATTAGGCACACACATATTAGAAAACACAAAAAGCGACCCATATTTGGGATTGAAAATAAATCATAATGGTAACTTCAATATGGCTGTGAATGAACTGAAGGAGAAGGGAAGAAGGGCTTTTTATGCCATCAAAAGGAAAATTCCAATTGACATCCCAATTAGGACCTGGCTCAAAATTCTAAATTCTGTAATAAATCCAATAATATTATATGGCAGCGAAGTGTGGGGTCCATTAACTAACCAAGATTTCCCAAAATGAGAAAAACACCCATTAGAAGTACTGCATGCAGAATTGTGCAAAAACCTACTTAAGGTCCACAGACACACTGCCAATAATGCATGCAGGGCAGAACTTGGCCAATACCCCCTAATCATTCAAATTCAAAAGCGAGCCATGAAATTTTACACACACCTCCAATCAAGTGACCCCCACTCCTACCACTACAAAGCCCTTCAGAGCCAAGAGATGAACCCAGATAAGAGTCCCCTCTGCCAGCTAGTGAGAAATCTCTGCCCACAAATGCTTCAGGACAGATACCAAGAAATCTGGCCCAACCAAATAATCTCAAAACAAAAAGAAAATTATATAGAATATTGGAACAAATCAACCAAATCTCAAAGTAAATCAGAATTCTACTTGACCCTAAACAGAGAGTACACGGTGGCAGAATACCTGACTACTGTGAATGAGATAAAATTAAGAAAAACATTGACACGGTACAGACTGAGTGGACATAGTCTAGCCATTGAAACAGGCCGTCACAGGCAGAACTGGCTGCCCAGAGAGGCCAGGCTGTGTTCACTTTGCCATCAGGGGGACATTGAGACAGAACCTCACTTCCTGCTATACTGTGAGAAATACAAGGATCTAAGAGAAGTCTTCTTTGTTAAAATAAACAAAATTGACGCACAGTTTATCCATCTCCCTGATCACCAAAAGCTGCTATACAGTACATGTGTGGGGAGAAAAGTCAGTGTACAGCATTAGCTGCAAAATATGTAGACGGTTGTCACAATATACGAGAACAAGCCCTGTAAATGTATCTGAGTGGCCACACTTGAAAAATGACTACCCGATCGAGTGACTATTTTGTAAATTAATATGTTTCTTGTTGATTGTCCTTACTGTTATTACTAATATTATGATATTTTATTGCTTAATATATATGTTATTGTTTGTATGTTGAACTTGCTTTGGCAATAAGTATGTTAATATTTCATGCCAATAAAGCCTATTTGAATTGAATTGAATTGACACAGAGACACTGAGGCACTGAGACACATAGACACTGAGACAC
>NC_140166.1:140711891-140716891 GCF_963971535.1 Notolepis coatsorum | reverse complement strand
GAAAATGGTTTTTTCAATATCTGATCAAAGAAAGCCCAAAGTGTTCCAGAACATCTGCCCGGTAACAGCCCGCTCGGCACCACAGGGCACAGAACCACGCCTCAGAACCGCTGTGATCCGAGAGGAGAAATGTGTTTCTTAAGAGCGGATTCATTGATGCGTTAAGAGACAATGGCTGGATCTGACGTGAAGGGAAGGCAAGAAGGGGACGAGGGGGACAAGTTCAGAGCTTTGAGAATCAATTAGAGGCACGACTAGTAACGTCTCACAGTGAGGAGGAGGAGGAGGAGGAGGAGGAGGAGGAGGAGGAGGAGGAGGAGGGGGGGGGGGGAGGAGGAGGAGGAGGAGGAGGAGGAGGAGGAGGGGGGGGGGGAGGAGGAGGAGGAGGAGGAGGAGGAGGAGGAGGAGGAGGAAGCCCCAGAGGAGCATGTGGGCGAGGAGGCGAAGGGGTGAGGAGGTGAGGGGGTGAGAGGGTGAGGGGTGAGGTGAGGAGGCGAGGGGGTGAGGGGGAGAGAAGGCGAGGGGTGAGGAGGTGAGGGGGTGAGGAGGTGAGGAGGTGAGGAGGTGAGGGGGTGAGAGGGTGAGGGGTGAGGTGAGGAGGCGAGGGGGTGAGGGGGAGAGAAGGCGAGGGGTGAGGAGGTGAGGGGGTGAGGAGGTGAGGAGGTGAGGAGGTGAGGGGGTGAGAGGGTGAGGGGTGAGGTGAGGAGGCGAGGGGGTGAGGGGGAGAGAAGGCGAGGGGTGAGGAGGTGAGGGGGTGAGGAGGTGAGGAGGTGAGGAGGTGAGGGGGTGAGAGGGTGAGGGGTGAGGTGAGGAGGCGAGGGGGTGAGGGGGAGAGAAGGCGAGGGGTGAGGAGGTGAGGGGGTGAGGAGGTGAGAGGGTGAGGAGGTGAGGAGGTGAGGAGGTGAGGAGGTGAGGGGGTGAGAGGGTGAGGGGTGAGGTGAGGAGGCGAGGGGGTGAGGGGGAGAGAAGGCGAGGGGTGAGGAGGTGAGGGGGTGAGGAGGTGAGGAGGTGAGGAGGTGAGGGGTGAGGAGGTGAGGCTGGATCAGTTCTGTTCTCCCCTTTTATTAATATTATTATTCTACCCTGACACATGCCTGACTCGTGGACGATGGCCAGATGTCGAAATCTGACCAATTTGAAAGACTGTTAGATTAGATTATATTAGATTCAAATGTATTGTCATCATGCAGCACAAGTACCGTACAACGAAAAGAAGTTTGGCATCCAACCAGAGTGCAAATGTAACAGTAAAGTGTAATAGTAATATACAACGTACAGGTGATTAAACTGGGTATAGAATATATAAATTAGTACTACTGAGTGATAGTGCTGATCAGATGTATGTACAGAGTTGTAGTATTAATATGTACAGTGATACAGGCATGAAGACACTATGGCAGTAAGGTCGCTTTCACACAGGGGCTGTTTGGTCCGGACTATCGGACCAGAATTCGATAGTCCGGTTTTTCGGGTTTGTGTGAATGCGCGTCGAACTCGGTCCGCGGACCAAACACACAAACTCTGGTCCGCCTGAAAACGTAGGTCTCAGTTCGCTTCAACGGACCAAACGCGGACCAAATATAGGAAGTGTGTGTGTGTGTGTGTGTGTGTGTGTGTGTGTGTGTGTGTGTGTGTGTGTGTGTGTGTGTGTGTGTGTGTGTGTGTGTGTGTGTGTGTGTGTGTGGTGTGTGTGTGTATGTTGGGGGGGGGGGGCTCTACAAAGCCATCTTATATTGTACTTTTAAAACACAGACAAAGGAGGTGGCGAGAAGGGTTGGGCTGAGGTTGATAGGTAAGGAGGAGGAGAGAGATGAGGAGAGGAGAGAGGGGGAGAGGTGGAGATGAGAGGGTAGAAGAGGACAAAGGGAGATGAGAGGAGAGGAGGGGAGAGGTGGAGAGGAGAGGAGAGGAGGAGATGAGAGGATAGAAGAGGACAAAGGGAGATGAGAGGAGAGGAGAGGAGAGGAAGAGGAGAGGAGAGGAGAGGAGAGGACAAAGGGAGAGGAGAGGAGAGGAGAGGAAAGGAGAGGAAAGGAGAGGAGAGGAGAGGAGAGGAGAGGAGAGGAGAGGAGAGGAGAGGAGAGGAGAGGAGAGGAGAGGAGAGGAGGGAGTTAAGCAGGGGTGAGCTTTCCATCAGTCTTCCTAAATATGAGCATGTTCTCAGCTTCGACTGATGGAACGGAATGTTCAGAGTGGGACATTCACACAAATAATCTCCTTCTCCCTCTCCTCATCCCTCCCTCTCTCTCTCTCTCCCTCTCTCTCACTCTCTCTCTCTCTCTCTCTCTCTCTCACTCTCTCTCTCTCTCTCTCTCTCTCTCTCCCTCCCTCTCTCTCTCTCCATCTCCCGCCATTATGTCATGTAAAATCACGTTTTTGGGGGGAAACCCCATCATGCAGGTTCGTGCGACATCCCTGATTACACGGTGGGTTATCTTCACACCAAGTGCCTCTACACACCGAACCCCTCACCAGGTGTCTCTACACACCACCCCTCACCAGGTGTCTCTACACACCACCCCTCACCAGGTGTCTCTACACACCACCCCTCACCAGGTGCCTCTACACACCACCCCTCACCAGGTGCCTCTACACACCACCCCTCACCAGGTGCCTCTACACACCACCCCTCACCAGGTGTCTCTACACACCACCCCTCACCAGGTGTCTCTCTACACACCACCCCTCACCAGGTGTCTCTACACACCACCCCTCACCAGGTGTCTCTCTACACACCACCCCTCACCAGGTGTCTCTACACACCACCCCTCACCAGGTGCCTCTACACACCACCCCTCACCAGGTGTCTCTACACACCACCCCTCACCAGGTGTCTCTCTACACACCACCCCTCACCAGGTGTCTCTACACACCACCCCTCACCAGGTGTCTCTCTACACACCACCCCTCACCAGGTGTCTCTACACACCACCCCTCACCAGGTGCCTCTACACACCACCCCTCACCAGGTGTCTCTACACACCACCCCTCACCAGGTGTCTCTCTACACACCACCCCTCACCAGGTGTCTCTACACACCACCCCTCACCAGGTGTCTCTCTACACACCACCCCTCACCAGGTGTCTCTACACACCACCCCTCACCAGGTGCCTCTACACACCACCCCTCACCAGGTGTCTCTACACACCACCCCTCACCAGGTGTCTCTACACACCACCCCTCACCAGGTGCCTCTCTACACACCACCCCTCACCAGGTGTCTCTACACACACCACCCCTCACCAGGTGTCTCTACACACCACCCCTCACCAGGTGTCTCTACACACCACCCCTCACCAGGTGCCTCTACACACCACCCCTCACCAGGTGTCTCTACACACCACCCCTCACCAGGTGCCTCTACACACCACCCCTCACCAGGTGTCCTCTACACACCACCCCTCACCAGGTGCCTCTACACACCACCCCTCACCAGGTGTCTCTCTACACACCACCCCTCACCAGGTGTCTCTACACACCACCCCTCACCAGGTGTCTCTACACACCACCCCTCACCAGGTGTCTCTCTACACACCACCCCTCACCAGGTGTCTCTCTACACACCACCCCTCACCAGGTGTCTCTACACACCACCCCTCACCAGGTGTCTCTCTACACACCACCCCTCACCAGGTGTCTCTCTACACACCACCCCTCACCAGGTGTCTCTCTACACACCACCCCTCACCAGGTGTCTCTACACACCACCCCTCACCAGGAAAAGTGTGCAACGGATCACAAATCGAGTCGGATCATTCCGACAGCCATCAGACTCCTCACTGCATCACTGAGCACAGGGTGACAGTCACCATCTTCCTGGACTCTTACTTTTGAAACAGCACCGTGCAATACTACACCTACCGTAGACCTCAGTATATTTTTACTGTATTTATTTACTGTATATTTTATTCCATTTTTATTCTATTTTATTCTACTCTTATCTTAGGCAATTTGATTTGTTTTGTTATTCTTATTCGTGACCCGTTCTGTCTAAAAATGTTTAATGTTGAGCGATTTGCAGTGTAATCAAATTTCCCTCGGGATAATAAAAGTATTTCTATTCTATTCTATTCTATCGTATCGCGGTTTCGAGTCACGGGCCGGGTCGTTTTTTTTTTCAGATCCGAAAAAAAGGGGAAAAAACCACAATGTATTTTTGCTGAAAGCTGAACGATTTCGGTAGTGTTTTCTTATTAGAAGATAAAACCATTAAGACAATTATACAGGTCTAGGTTCACTTGGACCTTAAGCCGAGAGAGAGTTGATATGAGAGAACACTCTCTGCTTTCTCCTGAGCCAGTGTCACGCCGAGGGGCAGCATGTTAGCCAGTAGCTAGACTAAATAGGACGTCTCCAGGTGGCGTCTCTCACAGCGGGGAGCGAATCCAGGAGGACAGAGAGATTGTGTTGATATTCAGGCGCCAGAAAGGGAGATAATAACCGAAGGAGAGGGTGATAACAAATGGAATATCAGGCCAGGAAGGGAGAGTGATGAGAGGATCTTGGCGTCCTCGGTATTCTTCGTCGGTAAGGCGGCTCAAGCAGAGAGAGGATCCACAGAGAGGACCTGAGAGCAAACTAATCTATTCGTAACCATTTAGCTGTTTGCTGTGTTAACAAGAGAATACCGGAGTGTTACAGTTAGGGATGCACCGATCCGATATTGGTATCGGTATCGGCCGCCGATATCAGTAAAATAGCTGGATCGGGGTATCGGTAAAAAAATATATATATCGGATTTTTTTTATTAAATTTTTTTAATAAGAAATAACCATTCAGTACATTTATATCTATGTGTTAATTTGTTACATTAGTTTCACTAAGTTAGGAAAGTAATGTTTTAAGTCAAGCCTGGTGTTGCCTTGCACAAAAGAATGATCCCAGTCTCTTCCACACAGGGACAGTGAGGCATACAGTTTATTAATTGAATGAATGAAGAGTTTATTTTCTGTCTTTGTTTACAACAATCAAAAACACACTTGTGATCCTTTACCATTCT